>NC_057400.1:14028513-14328513 GCF_019320065.1 Cervus canadensis
ATCCACCTGTTTCCAAATATAACCCTGGTTTTCCAAGTAGTGGGTGGAAAATAAAACCCTGATTGTCTTCATATGGCTCAGACAAGGCACAAAAACTCTTAAGTTTTATGCTCTAAATACAGAAAATTGCTTCATTTCTGAAGTAAATATATGCCAGAAACTTGCGGATATCTCAAGAATGCCTTGTAGCTAAAGAAAGTAACATCATTGCCTACTCATTTTGCTTAATTTGCTAGTCTCTCAGCAACTTTGTGCTAACACTTTCATCCCATTTTAGATCTTGGCATAAGGCAACAGTCCAGAGCCCAGAAAGCCACCTCTAGCGGCCAGCCCTCTCAGGATGGAGTGTCTTCCCAAGACGCCTGTCTGCTAATGCCCATGTTCCATGCATTTCACTTATCTTCCCCAAGCTACATTCCAGTAACTAAGCTTCATAAGCTTCTTCTGAATTGTTTACTCTCTGTTTTAAAGCCCTGTCAGCTGTTGGGATGATCTGAGAGATTCTTTTTATTTTTGGTTAAGCGGGATTGGTGAGCCTTATTGGGCCTTTTGGTGGAATCCCTACTATTGAAAATTCCCACTGCTGGGATTAAAGGAGATAATGCCTGTGAAAGCCTTTTGTAAACTGTAAAGTCCTGGTCGAACGTAGTGTGCTGTTGTAATATTAACCATCACGACAATAACCACAATCCAGCTTTAATGGAGGCTTTAAAATGACCACAGCCATTTGGGCCTCGTCTCTGCTCCATTTCCAATCCAGGTCCTTGGTTGATGTCCAACACAGGAGAGCTCACAAAACAGCTTGGTTGCCGTGAACAAATGAATGGCTTAAAACATCACATCGTTTTCCAAATTAATATCCACATGTAAAGTGAAGCTAGACTATTTAGATAGTGAAAATATTCTGCCCAAAACACTGAGATGCTCAGAAAAAAACTGCAGAACCAAAACTTACTCTGAAGAAAATTTCACTGATAATAAAAGCTAGTCCTTTGCACTCAGAATTGGAGAAGAAGAGAAGGGGGACAAACAGGTGCAGGAATTTCTATGAGCCTGCAAAATTTTCTTTTAGTTCACAATAGCTTAGAGGAGGAGGTTGCCATCGCAGAGAAGGGAAGGGGTAATGATTTTGGATGGCTAATGTGCAAAAACACAGAAGTGGCAAAGGCTGGCCCAGCATGGAGCATTCCAAGCTCAGGCTTATTTCCAGGCTTGTGTCTCCTTGGGTTGCAGAGGACCAGCTCCTATGGGAGGAGGGAAGAGGCTGCAGTGGGAGGAGAGGAGTCTGCTAAGGAAGAGGTGCTGAGAGGAAATGAATTATTTTTGGAAAATGTTTTCCGGAGCATTTGCAGGAACAGTTCAGGTCATGATACGATCTATCTGAAGTCTACCTACGTGTGAGGAGGTGTGGGCTGACAGCAGAAAGGAAGACCATGGTGACCAGAAACTGTTGCCTCATTTATCCTTCTCAACAGAAGGCATCTCAACAGAATCAAGAAGGGAAACTCCAGCGAGACTGCTAGTGACTCAGGGAAGCAAATGCAGATACCAAATTTATGCCCAGGGGCTGATTCAAACAGTCCCTTTTGGCTAAGGGGTAAGGTGGGGTGGGCTGGGGTGGGGCCTAGAGTTGGGAAGGGTAGCAGGAGGTCTGCAGGGCTCCAGTGGCCTGGAGGGCCCCTGCACTAGCCTGGCCGCTAAGCTCCAGAAAATATCACATTTCTGCCCATCAATCAGCATTAAGCGGCTTTGGGGGCTGAGCTTTCAGCACAGGCAGTTGCCAGTAGCAACAGGGCACACACTAGTAGCTCCTGGTGAGCTGGGGAGACAGCAACCAGTGAGGGGCTGCCAGGGCCAGACAACCTGAGCTGGGTAGACAAGGTCAGAGACCATTGGTGATGGGCCTGGGGGTACCGGGATGGAGGCAGGCCCCAGGGGCCAGGAGTGGCCCAGGCCGCTGGCCCCTGGGGATGGGGGCCGGGGTGGGGGTGGGGTGAGGTTGAAGGGTTTCTGGTGGCACAGCATTGGGCCAAGTACGGTAGCCTCCCGACCCCCCTGGAGGGGCCTGGCTCTGCTAGCCCCGACACAGAAGTCAAGGCCAAGGAGCAGTTAGAAGCACTGGTCCTGCGCTTGGATGAGTCGGAGTTCTCAAGACCAGGCCCTTCCCCGCCACCCCCTCCCTTCGGGAGCCTCTGGAGGACGCCAACGTGGAACTGTGTCTGCACGTGTGCTTGTTTTCATTTGCGCTTCCAGCACAAAAGCAAGGCCCCACAGGTGGAAAGGAGGGTGTGTGTGTGTGGTGCGGGGCTCGGATTGCGTGGGAGCGGGAAGGGGGATGAAAGCACACATCGCGGCTCCCACCCACAGCCTGCGAGGCGGGTCCAGGTGCAGGCGCTGGGGGAAGAGAGCCGCAACCTCGTGCCACCTCCCCGAACTTATCCCCCTGCCTGCCGCTGGGATCCGGTAAGGTGGAAAAAGAAGGGCGACGGTGAGGGAGGGCGGCAGAGGGCAGAGATGGACCGAGGAGACCACAGAGGGAGGCACAGAAGCAAGGCGTCCCCGCGGACTAGTGGGAGCAAAGGAGCCGAAGGGTCAGAGGCTGGAGAGCGCAGGCGGCGTGAGCGGGAGGCGCGCCCGGGAGAGGAACAGGCTGGCATCTCCTTACCTGGCCGGCGGTGGAGCATCTTGCAGTAGGTCGGGGCCGGGATGGGCAGACCCTGCAGTGCTGTCACTTCGGGGGCAGCAAGGCGCTGGCCGCGGAGCCCGCAGTTGATAAATTTGCCATGCCCGGGGCTCGCGGAGGCAGCTGGGGCCGGACGCGCCCCGCCGCCCACCGCGGCCGGCGGCCGAGCCTCCTCCGTGCGCTCCCGGGCGCTCTTCCGCTTTGTTGTGTTGGGCTGGTCTTCCTGAGCCTGCCTGGGGTGCTGGGTGCCCTCTCGGCAATGGGACGTTTCCCCGGCCTTCCGGGAGGCCCCTGGGATCCGCTTGCCACTTTCCTCCCGGAGGCGCGCGTTAAACAGCTGCCCCGTTGCGCCTGGCGGGGCCGCGCGGTGCGCTCCTAGCAGGCGGCTCCGGCCTGTAGATTCCCGCCCCCCACCTTCTCCCCCTCCCCGCCCCTCCGCGCCCCCCCCATCAGAAGCTGCTTAGAATCAGGCTGTCAAATCCAGCCCATCTGCTGCAATCATAATCAGTCTCAACCCAACGATTCTGACAAATCTCTGCCTGGAGCCGGAGTTGGGGGAGCCGGTGGGTGCGCGGCGCGGGCGCGGAGGGGAGGAGGGGGCGAGGGGGCTATCGGGAACAGCGCGGGGAGAGCGGGGCCTGGAGGCTTCTATTGTCTGCCCCAAACAGAGGAACTGAAAGGGGAAATGGGGATCCCAAAGGAGAAATAATGGTTTCCTTTCCCAGTTTCCGATAAGAAAAATCAATCCATCCTGGTAGACATAGCCATCCCCTTACCCGCATCCCAAACCGCTGCTTGCTCTTTCTGGGTGGAACGAATGCTAAGGAACTGAAGGAACAGGTCTTGTAATCTTACCATCAGCCTGATCCAGAGACTGACACGAATATTCAAAGTAAGATATTGTAATTGGCAGCTAAGAGCTAGAACTAACAGTCATTTGTCTGCAGTCAGAAGTTGGTTCCCAAGTACATTTGAGAATCAAGTTTATGAAGGGAGAACCACCCTGTAATTCGCGATGAAGCTGGGCCCACTGCCTCCTGTTGGCATTTTGAAAGATAAAAGGAAAATCTGCTTTGGGCAAGAAAATGCTGGACTCAGGTTACCCCTGGCCTGAGTTAAAAGAATTATCATATTTTCTCTCACATTTTAATGGAAGTGTTCTTTTTAAAGAAATACTATTTTATTAGAAAATCCTGACTTCTGAAAAACTGATATTTTTTTCCCAACTAAAATAGTTTCTTCTGCAGATGAAATAAGTTTCTTCTGCTCCTTTCTATAATATACTTTGAACTATTTTAATATGCCACTGCAATATAATCACACATATTTCTACTGGTTATAGGCTTATGGGGATTATGGCAAAATTTTTTAAATGAAAATAACAGCAGTCCTAGAGATACATAAATCTTAAAGTATAAAGAAAACAACCAATGGGATTATGCCTGCTTTCATACATTCTTTGCAAGTGCTGGAAATGGTCAGTTACCCTGAATGACAGTATTCGTTGGTGAAATAATTTGTTGGATAAACAGATCACCAGTTGAAAAGTTGAAGAGGAAAAACTTTTAAGTCATTTATTCAGATAGATGTAAAAGTCAGGTAAAAAATAACTATACTGTGAAAACTGAATGAGCTTTAAAATACTGCTCAAATCATGTTTGCTTGATGCTCTAGTTGAGAAATGGAGGGAAGTCACAGTAAGCCCCCCACTGATCCAGCCAGAGACTGTCTTCTACTTATTTTACAGCGCAGTAGTATTTACAACAGGAATATGCGGTAATGGGCACTCCATGAATATTGATGGTTTGAAGTTTTAATTTACAGGTCACTGTAAATTAAAATCATATACATTACTGTGGCTGGACAGGTGAGCTAAAACGAAGTTCAAGTGTTACTTTCCCACATAAGGAAATAATGTAAGTAAAGGACAGCTACAGATCCAATGTTAAGATGCTTTTATAATATCTAAAAGTTTGCAATTTTTCATTGCCGGTTTGTTTAATGTGTTTATTAATATTAAAAATTCTGTTAAAAGATTGATCAACATGGTACCAAGAAGTCAATATTTCCAAAAAGCTCCTCCCCACCAGAATAAAGTATCATGCTGGTGAATAATTTAAGGGACAATGTCCAGGAAATCGGTGTTGTCCAAGTAGACAGGAGTTGAGTGGAAAGTCAGACCCTGGGCTACAGGCACCTTCCTGTTGTGTTCCGCTGTGTTTTTTCCCCTGCAGATTGGTAGTTTTAATTGGATCAGGCCCACATAGGTGAGAGGCTACATTGATGGCCCCACCTCCAATCCATTGAGTCTTTGGTTCTAACTTCAAAATATATCCTGTCCAGTTGTCTCAATTATTTACTTCTCAGTTATATATTGAGTGCTTGCTGTGTTTCAGTGCTGGAAAATATGAATGAGTAAAAACTCAGAAAAAAACATTTTGATCTTGTGGAACTTATATTCTTCAGGAGAAGACAGACATTAGAAAAGAATAAGGAAATAATACTTTTTGTTAGAAAGTCATCAGTGCTAAGGAGAAAAATAAAGCAGGGAGGGTTGGGTGGTATTCAAGTTTAAGCAAAATTCTCAGTGATAATCCCATTGAAAATGCCAAGTGTGAGTAAGTAAATATAAGTGGCAAGGAAACAGTGAGCCATGTAGGTATCTGAGGGAAGATGGTCCTGGGAAGCAGAAAGAGCAGGTGCAGTGGCCCTTAGAGATGAATGTGCTGGGAGAGGTCTGAGAAACAGCAGTGAGGCAGGAACAGAGTAAGGTGAGAGGATTATGGGGATGGTCTGAGAGGGCAGATCATTGGGTGGGACATAACAGGTCATTTGAATGCAGAGTTTCAAAGAATAGTAAGGAGAGATAAGAAAGCCTTCCTCAGTGATCAATGCAAAGAAATAGAGGAAAACAATAGAATGGGAAAGACTAGAGATATCTTCAAGAAAATTAGAGATACCAAGAGAACATTTCATACAAAGATGGGCACAATAAAGGACAGAAATGGTATGGACCAAACAGAAGCAAAGGATATTAAGAAGAGGTGTCAAGAATACACAGAAGAACTATGCAAAAAAGAGTTTGATGACCCAGATAACCACGTTGGTGTGATCACTCAGCTAGAGCCAGACATCCTGGAGTGAGAAGTCAAGTGGGCCTTAGGAAGCATCACTATGAACAAATTTAGTGGAGGTGATGGAATTCCAGCTGAGTTATTTCAAATTCTAAAAGATGATGCTACTAAAGTGCTGCACTCAATATGCCAGCAAATTTGGAAAACTCAGCAGTGGCCACAGGAATGGAAAAGGACAGTTTTCATTCCAATCCCAAAGAAAGGCAATGACAAAGAATGTCCAAACTATGACAAAATTGTACTCATCTCACACGCTGGCAAAGTAATGCTCAAAATTCTCCAAGCTAGGCTTCAATAGTACGTGAACCAAGAACTTCCAGATGTTCAAGCTGGATTTAGAAAAGGCAGAAGAACCAGAGATCCAATTGCCAACATCTGTTGGATCATAGAAAAAGCAAGACAATTCCATAAAAACATCTACTTCTGCCTTATTGATTACATCAAAGCTTTGACTGTGTAGATCACAACAAACTGTGGAAAATTCTTAAAGAGATGGGAATACCAGACCACCTGACCTGCCTCTTGAGAAACCTATATGCAGGTCAAGAAGCAACAGTTAGAACTGGACATGGAACAACAGACTGATCCCAAATTGGGAAAGGAGTACATCAAGGCTGTATATCGTCACCCTGCTTATTTAACATATATGCAGAGTACATCATGAGAAATGCTGGGCTGGAAGAAGCGCAAGCTGGAATCAAGATTGCCAGGAGAAATATCAATAACCTCAGATATGCAGATGACACCACCCTTATGGCAGAAAGCAAAGAGGAACTAAAAAGCCTCTTGATGAAAGTGAAAGAGGAGAGTGAAAAAGTTGGCTTAAAGCTTAACATTCAGAAAACTAAGATCAGGGCATCCGGTCCCATCACCTCATGGGAAATAGATGGGGAGACAGTGGAAACAGTGTCAGACTTTATTTTGGGGGGCTCCAAAATCACTGCAGATGGTGATTGCAGCCATGAAATTAAAAGACGCTTACTCCTTGGAAGGAAAGTTATGACCAACCTAGATAGCATATTAAAAAGCAGAGACATTACTTTGCCAACAAAGGTCCATCTGGTCAAGGCTATGGTTTTTCCAGTGGTCATGTATGGATGTGAGAGTTCGACTGTGAAGAAAGTTGAGCACTGAAAAATTGATGCTTTTGAACTGTGGTGTTAGAGAAGACTCTTGAGAGTCCCTTGAACTGCAAGGAGATCCAACCAGTCCATCCTAAAGGAGATCAGTCCTGGGTGTTCATTGGAAGGACTGATGCTGAAGCTGAAACTCCAGTACTTTGGCCACCTCATTCGAAGAGTTGACTCATTGGAAAAGACCCTGATGCTGGGAGGGATTGGGGGCAGGAGGAGAATTGGACAACAGAGGATGACATGGTTGGATGGCATCACCGACTCAATGGACATGGGTTTGAGTAAACTCCGGGAGTTGGTGATGGACAGGGAGGCCTGGCGTGCTGTGATTCATGGGGTCACAAAGAGTCGGACACGACTGAGCAACTGAAGTGAACTGAACTGAGTGGTAAAGTATCTGCCTGCCAATGCAGGAGACACAAGCGATGCAGGTTCAATCTCTGGGTGAAGAAGATCACCTGCAGTAGGAAATGGTACCTGACTCCAGTTATTCTTGCCTGGGAGATCCCACAGACAGAGGAGCCCGGCGAGCAGTGCCTGGGGCTGCAGAGCCAGGCATGACGGAGCACAATGCCAAGTCATGGGTCAATGAGTATCTCATTGCCCTGGTCCTTTACTTTTTTCAATACATTGAATTTCTTCATAATAAAAAATGAAAAAAAATACATACTTTTAAAACCCAATAGCTAAATATAAAGGAATTAGAAAAAAATAGAATTTGATGTCTTAAAATTAAAACACTATCAAAACTTGTAAGATGAAAACAACTAAAGCAGTACGTAAAGAGAAATTAATAATTTTAGTGCATATTCTGGAAATGAAGAAAATTGGAAAATTAATGTGTCAAGCATCCAAGTAAAGAGGCAAACATAGCAATAAACAAGTAGAATAAAAGAATTAGTAAAGATAAAATCAAAGTCTAATAAAGTATAACACAAAGCATTAATACAGGATCAATACAACAGTGCCTGTTTAGATCAATGAAAAACAGAGGAGACATAAATCACTAAGTTTTGGAGTAAAAAAAAACCTGCATAACTAAGGATACAAGAGATTTAAAATAACAGGACTGCTTCACTATGAGCAACTTTATAGCAATAAATTTTTAAACACAGATAAAATCATCAGTGTCCTAAATTTTTAAAAATCTGTCCATAAAGCTCTAGAATCAACAGAATCTTGAACAATACATCAACTCAATAGTTGAAAATAAAAATTTACCCCTGCATAACTAATAGGCCTAGATTTTAAAAATATCTTTATTGAGATATAATCCATATACTATAAAATTCACCCATTTACGGTGTACAAAACATCACCATCATTTAGGTTTAGAAGAACTTTCATAACCCCTCCCCCAAAAATCCCCCAGTACCCATTTGTAGGCACTCTTCATTCTCCAGCCAGAGGTAACCAACAATGCACTTTTTATCTCATAAAATTTGCTTATTCTAGGTATTTCATATAAACACACTCATACACTATGTGATCTTCTGGGTTTGTCTTCTTTCACTTAGCATAATGCTTTTAATACCTGTCCTGCTGTAGCATATATCAGCATTTCATTTCTTCCTGTTGCCAAATAATATGTCATTCTATGGAGAGATATCATTGGATGAATTTCGTTTCAGTTCCTATACCCATTTTTTTTTTCATAAGCCATTGGGAATTTTAATGGTTAATTTAAAAAAGTAAAAGATATATATGACAATTTATACTCTGATTTCCTTTTCTCCATTGACATTGAAAAGTCAATATCAAATCAATGACATGAGTCAAGTATTCATTAATAGAATATATCTCAGCATTTTATAAGATGTTACATTAGTAATATTTAACTAGAGGCTATACATAAAAATAACATTTATTCATTTTTCAACTAAAAAATTAGTTATCAAGTGTCATATGTGTGATTCACAAAATAGTGGTTAGTACAGACAGTTACCAAGAAACAAGCTACTTTAAGAAAGATTATGTTCAAAACAGCCCATGACTTACCATTATTTCCACCAATTAGGCAATTAGGCAAAATGATAAATTCCTAAAGATCATTTAATTAATAGTGGCCAGAGTCAAGAGTGAGTTAGGCACATCTGCTACATAAATCTGCTTTTCCTATTACAGTTTTTTTTTTAACATGCCTTAAAAAAACTGGACCCACAATTCAACAATAAAATGACAAATATCAATACCTATGCCCATTTTTATATTGGATATTTGTCATTTTATTGTTGAATTGCGGGTCCAGTTTTTTTAAGGCATGTTTTACAAAACTTGAAAACAATACAAAAACTCTAATATTCAAATTTTGCAGGAGAAGTTCTAGTAAAACAAAGTGTGGAGGGGAGAAAGATTAAAGAGAAGGGGGAGAAAAAGGAGAAAGGAGAGATTTTATGAGTCATCTAGAATGACCTCGATAGTAAAAGTAAACATGTATCATACAGGAAAGCTAATGAATGTTGTCCTAAAAATTCTAAATAAAACAATCCATCAATGTGAAAAATAAAAAATAATGGTAATAATAATGATAATAACAATAAAGAATGACGAAATAAGTTTTATCCTATAAAGCAAACCCATTTATTCCAGCAGATTTATACACTGAACTTTACCAGGTGGTCTTGAAATGTTTATAAGAGAGATAAAGGCCAAAAATGCACAACTAATCTTTAAGAATGGTGACTCCACTAACATCCAGAAACGAGTCAGGCACCTTGTTATAAAGGTAGGTAATTAAACAGGTAAGTGAGGTAGGCAGTTACATCAATGAAATAGTAAGAGAGCCTAGAGATAGACGTACATCTATTGAATAAAGGTGCTGTTCAGAAATGGTATCATTGGGACTTCTCTGATGCAGAGGGTGTGGATTTGCTCCCTGGTCATGGAGCTAAGATCCCACATGACTTGTGGCCAATAAACCAAAACATAAAACAAAAGTAGCATTATAACAAATTCAATAAAAGACTTTAAAAATGGTCCACATTTAAAAAAGAAAAAAAGAAATGGTGTCATTAATTAGTGGAGAAAGAGTTGACTACTGAAACAATGGCAACAAATCCACTTTCTATCTGAATAAAGAACTCAGACCATTTACAAAAAATAAACTAAGATTAAACACTGAATGTGTAAAGGAGAAGAACAATTTAGAGGACTTTTTACCTCCAATTTCAAGACTTAATGTTACCCAATTTCAAGACTTACATAAAGCCTCAGTAATCAAGAGAGCATGATATTTGAGAAAGGACAGATATATTAATGGAGAGACCAGAAATAGACCCTCACAAATACAGCCAACTGATCTTTGACAAAGGAGAAGAGACGATAGAACAAAGATAGTCTCTTCAACAAATGGTCCTGGAATATCTGGAAACCCACATGCAAAAAAAAAAAAAAAATCTAGACTCAGAATTTACACCCTTCTTACAAATTACTCAAAATGGATCAAAATGGACGTAAGGGTAAAACAAAACCATAAAACTCCTAGAAGATAACATCAGAGAACATATCAATGACCTTGGGTACAGTGATGCCTTTTTAGATATAACATTAAAGAAATAATCCATGAAAGAAAGAAGTGATAAGCTGGACCTCATTAAAATTAAAAACATCTGCTCAGTGAGATACAGTATCAAGAGAATGAGAAGACAAGCCACAGATTGGGAGAAAATATTTGCAAAGGACATATCTAATAAAGGATTAATGTCTACAATTTAAAGACAAGTCTTGAAACTCAACAATAAGAAAACCACCTGATTTTAGAAATGGGCCACAAACCTTAATAGGCACCTCACCCAGCAAATAAGTGTATGAAAGGATACTCCACACAAGGTCATCAAGGAAATGCAAGCTCAAACAACACTAATGAGATGCCACTACATAGCCGTTAGAATGGGTAAGACTCGGTGATAACACCCAGTGGTGGTGAGGATGTGGAACAACAGGGTTTTACATACATTGTTGGTCGGAGTGCAAAATGGTAGAGTCAGTTCAAACACAGTTCAGAGTTTCTTACAAAACTAAACATACTTGTACCATACGATCCAGCAATCATGTTCTTTGGTATTTATTCAAAGGAGTTGAAAACTCATATCTAAGCGGTGTTGGAGGAGAGAGGGATTGGGAGTTTTGGATAAGCAGATACAAACTATTACATAAAAAATGGATAAACAAAGTCCTACTGTAGATCACAGGGAACTATATTCAATATCCTGTGATAAATCATAATGGAAAAGAATATAAAAATAGGCATATATATATAATTGAGCCACTTTGCTGCACAGCAGAGATTAAACATAACATCATAAATCAAATATACTTCAATAAAACTAAAAAAATGAAAACTCACATCCACATAACTTGCATGCAGATATTTACAGTATCTTTATTCATAATTGCCCAAACATGGAAGCAACCAAGAGGTCCTTCAGTAGTTAAATGCATAAACTATGGTGCCTCTGGACAATAGAATATTAGTCGGCAAAGAAGCTGGCTTAAAACTCAACATTCAAAAAACTAAAACCATGGCATCTGGTCCCATCACCATGGCAAATAGATGGGGAAAAAGTGAAAGACTATTTTCTTGGGCTCCAAAATCACTGTGGAAAGTGACTGCAGCCATGAAATTAAAAGATGCTTGCTGCTTAGAAAAAGAGCTATGACAAACCTAGACAACACATTAAAAGCAGAGACATCACTTTGTCAACAAGTTCTGTCTAGTCAAAGCTATGGTTTTTCCAATAGTCATATATGGATGTGAGAATTGGACCATAAAGAAAGCTGAGCACTGAAGAATTGATGCTTTTGAACTGTGGTGCTAGAGAAGACTATTGAGGGTCCTTTGTATAGCAAGGAGATCAAACCACTCAACCCTAAATGAAATCAACCCTGAATATTTATTGCAAGGACTGATGCTGAAGATGAAGCTCCAATACTTTGGCCACCAGATGCAAAGAGCTGACTCATTGAAAAATACTCTGATGCTGGGAAAGACTGAGAGCAGGAGAGGAAGTGGATGACAGAGGATGAGATCATTGGATGGCATCACCAATGACTCAATGGACATGAGTTTGAGCAAACTCCGGGAGATAGTAAAGGACAGGAAAGCCTGGTGTACTGCAGTCTCCTTGGGGTTGCAAAGAGTCAGACACAACTTAGTTTATTTCTTTTTCTTGTTCATTCACTATCAAGCCATGAAGAAATAAGGAGGAAACATAAATGCATATTACTAAGTGAAAGAAGCCAATCTGAGAAGGCTACATACTGTATAATTCCAACTATATGACATTCTCAAGAAGGCAGACAATAAAAATACCCATGATTCTTAGATGTCAGAGGAGAGCTGGAAATGAATACAAAGAACTCAGAGGATTTTTAGGGCAGTGAAAATACTCAAAATACTCTGCATGACATTATAATGATGGATATGTATCATCAATTTGTTCAAACCCATAGACTGTACACCACCAAGAGTGAACCTGAAGGTAAACTGTACACTTGGGTGATTATGGTGTGTCAACATAGGTTCACGGTTGGTAAAAGTGTACCATTTGGTGAGTGGTGTTAATAATGGAGCTGGGGTGCTATGCACATGTGGAGGCAGAGAGTATATTGGAAATCTCTGTATCTTCCTCTCAATTTTTTGTAAACCTATACCTGTTCTTAAAAAATTAAGTCTGGAAAGAAAACACACACAAAAAGCAAGTCTATAAAACCTTTTGAAGAATGCTTTGGAAAATACGTTTATATCATCAGGCTGGGAAGGATAAAGAAGTATTTTACTGCATTATATTTTTGAATTGCTGTGAAAAGAAAAAAATTACCATGAAGAAAATGAAAAGTTAAGGCATAGACTAGAAGAATAATTTTGAAACCTATATAACTAAAAGGCTTCCTAGGTAGCACAGTTATAAAGAATCCACCTGCCAATTCTGGAGACGTGGATTCGCTCACTGAGTCAGGAAAATCCCCTGATAAAGGAAATGGCAACCCGTTTCAGTATTCTTGCCTGGAAAATTCCATGGACAGAGGAACCTGGCGGGCTACTGTCCATGAGGTCTCAAAGAGTTGGACACAGCTGAGCACACACACATAACCTAAGAGGAATCACTATCCCAAACTGATAAAGAAAAACACTTCCCTGGTGGCTCAGCTAGTAAAGAATCCACCTACAATGCAGGAGACCTCAGTTCGATTCCTGGGTTGGAAAGATCTGCTGGAGAAGGGATAGGCTACCCACTCCAGTATTCTGATCTGGAGCATTCCATGGACTGTATAGTCCATGAGGTCGCAAAGAGTTGGACACGACTGAGAGACTTCCACTTCACAAGTATAGTAGAAAATAATTTTTATAAAGAAAATACATTAATAGGCAGTTCACAAAAGAAGATAATTGAATGGCAATAAATAAAGTGCTCAATCTCATTCCTGGGGTAATACAAATTAGAACAACACTGAGATATTATTTCATGCCTATCATGATAGGAAAACAAGAATCATCCTGATTACAGTATGTTTTGATGGGGCTTCATGGAAAACAAAACTCTGACGTGTCAGGCAGGAACGCTTAGATCTATGCTGGAAAAGTGAAAGCACTCCTAGTCTAAAACATGGCTGCCCCATATCTATGTACCTGCAAGAGGGCAAGTCTCACACATATATATACACCCACACGTGGAACATACAAAATTGTACTATTTTGTTGTTGTTTACTTGGCTGTAAAACTCCAGCCATTTAATAACAAATGCTTCCCCACCCACACCATCACAGCACTGGGAGAATCATGGGGCCAACCATGGGTGTGGGATGTGCTGGGAAAGCCAGGGTGAGTGGCAGCAGCCAGCTGACTCCTGGGAGCATCAGGTCCTAAAAGTTCCATCCAGGACAGGCTGGAGCTGCCCATGGGCCCATCCAGAGAGGAGAGGTGGAGGCCAGGCTCAGGAGAGGAAAAGGGGGGATAAAAACAGAAGAGATGCTGGCCTGTCACCAAACTGAGGCCCCCTGGTCTGCCTGTGCCAAGTCCAGCTAACAGGAGTTGGCCCTGCCCATCAGAAGGCTGCCGCCACTCACACTGTGCCTGCCTTCTTGACCTTCAAAAGGTATATGTTCTAGTTACAAGATAAATAAGCACTAGGGATATAATGTATAACACGATTGATATAATTAACACTGCTCTACCTTAAATGTGGAAGTTGTAAAGAGAGTAAATCCTAAGAGTTCTCATCACTAGGAAATTTTTTTTCCTTTTATTTTGTATCTATATGAGATAATGAATGTTCACTAGCTTACTGCAGTAATCATTTCATCATGTGAGTTAGTCAACTCATGCTATATATCTTAAACTTATATAGTACTGCATGTCAATTATATCTCAATTATATCTCAATAAAACTAGTGGGGTAAGTCATTATATATTCAGTCTCATAGTAAATATCAGTAAGTTCCATAAGGTTGAAATATGACAAAGGTTTGTGAGTAAAATGCAGTAGAACAATAAATTATCAACAAATTAAAAAATTAAAAAATGTAAAAAGCTCAAGGACTTCCCTGGTGGTCCAGTGCCTGGGACTTCCCACTCCCAGTGCAGGGGGCCTAGGTTCAATCCCTGATTGGGGAACTAGATTCCACATGCCACAACTAAGAGTTCCCACATCACAACTAAAGATCCCACATGCCACAGCAAAGATCAAAGATCCTGCTGCAGTCTTCTTAAAGTAAAATTTGGCAACATCTCTAACAAAATTTCTATTTACAATTAGAGTGAGCATTTTCAGTTGTTGGAAAGTTTCCTGAATGAAAGTATACTTCCAACAATACAAAAATACACAGGCACATGATTATTCAATGCTAAATTGTTTGTAATTTTAAACTGTTGTTTAAAATATATTTAACTTATTCTTACTCTACATTTTTTCTTTATCCTTATTTTATGATTTATCTTTTGGACTGGATTAAAAACTATAATTTTGTAATCCTTTATGAACAATTTCTACACTATTTTCTGTGTGGTAGCATTGAATAAATGTTTATTGCTTTGAAAATTGTTAGGGCTAAACAATCACTTGTTATAAGAAATTTCATTTTGAAATAAAGCTTTCATATAACTAACACTATATGGCTTACTAATTTTGGATTTATCCAAGATTGTTGTCTACTATATTTTTTTCATGGTTCCTATGAACTTTCTGTTAATTGGGAAATTTTATTTCTTCAATAATTAAACCTCTGAGGCTAGGGTACAAGGCTGAATTCAGCACATCCACTTTTGTGGATTCCACTGGACTTGCTACACTTTGGCAGTCACAATTGAGCAGATCATCATTCTACAATAGCATTATTGTCTTTAAAGAAATTTATAAATGGAATACACTTAAGTAGTGCCTGGTTATTCCTCTGGGCCTTGGTGAAAAAAAAAAAAAACAACAAATACACATCCATGTTCTACCGACTGTTCTATTTTTTGAAGCTTAGAGATTTGTGTTCTTTCATTGTGCTTAGTCACTCAGTCATGTCCGACTCTTTGTGACCCAATAGACTATAGCCTGCCAGGCTCCTCTGTCCCTGGGATTCTCCAGGCAAGAATCCTGGATCGGGTATCCATTCCCTTCTCCAGGGGATCTTCCCCACCCAGGGATCAAACCCGAGTCTCCTGCATTGCATGCAGATTCTTCACCATGTGAGCCACCAAGGAAACCCATTCTTTCATTAATATAGTTATTTATTCAGCTGTCATTTAGTAAGCAACTATTACTCAGACACAGGTTTTTAAATTCAAAAGTCTTTGAGCCAAAAAAGTTTCATGATTTCAAGTTTTAACAGCTGATTTTCTGAATATTTTGTGTTGTATTCAGATCTTGTCTTAGAATGTCTCCTGAAATTAATGTGTGTGTGTGTTTGTTACATATATTAGTTTTTTTTAATCAATTTTACCTGATGATTTATGGGTTTCCATTTTTAATGTTTCTCATAATAGACACATATGAAAGAATATGATTATTGTAAAGAGTCTAGAATCACTCTTTCTGCTTGCTCTATAGATAGGGAAATTGGGCTTACATTATATTTAGGACCACACAAGGGATTTATAGAGAGAACTGAGTGTTGGCTGGGAGGTTTCCACATCCACTGTTCAGAACCCTAGCCACCAGACCTGTGAACCTTTAAGTGCCCCAGGGCTTAGAGCAGCTCTAAAAGATGCCTGAGAAAGACATAGAGACACAAAATCACAATTATGTTGACCTGTAATCCTTCTTTACTTATACAGAAGTTGGTATATAGATAGTTGCAAAACAACACAAACATGGTTTTTGAAAAACACATTCTAGATCAGAAATTGGCGCCCACAGACAAAATATTAGCTATTGTACCAAATAAAATTTTGAGGGAACACAGTCATACCCATTCACTTACCTGTGACTGCTTTTCAGCTCCAGCTACAGATTTGAGTAGTTGTGACAGTGACCATAAGGATACAGCCAGTAAAGCCAAAAATATTTATCATCTGGCCCTTAACAGAAAAATTTGTTCACCCCCACTATAGAAAATATTGCTCTCTTACAAGCTATAACTATAAGCATTAACAACTATACTTTAAAACACTACTAATGATTATAATTTTGACCTACACTTGGAAACAACCATGGTAATTAAATGCACGTTATAGAGTCTAATGAGCCCTCAAGTTTCTGATATAAGTTGTTCTATAGCATATACACTTCTGCAGAATCTGAAACATTTCATTTTTAATAGTTAGGAGTAATTTTCACTAATTAACTTTTAAAATTAAACCTAAATTAACATTTTATGGCCTGCAATAACTACAGCTAAGAATACTTCCCTATAATTAAAATACAGTGTTCCTAATGAATGGATATCTACTGTAACTTTCTTTACAAAGACAGTTATAGTTGCTTTTATAATTTCATTTTGTTCATTGTACACTCAAGATTATTGTGTTTTCCCAACATGCAAACATGAAATTTTTTCAGTCTATTTTTATGTATTAGGAATACAACATTTATCAAATTTCTGTTATACTATAAAATCTTAAAACTGTAGTTACTATTTGAGCAATTACAGTAACTTATTTTTTTAATTTTTATTTTATATTGGAGGATAGTTGATTAACAATGTGATTCAGTTATATATATATGTAATTATTCTTTTTCAATTACAGTAAATTTAAAGAAATATTAAGAAGAATGGATTCCAGAGTTGCTTATAAAAGGAACAGAATTTTGAGACATATTATTCAGATATATTGGGGATAAAATAAAGAAAAAGTCTAAATTGAAAATTGGCATATATGGGATTGAAATAAGGTAGTACCATAATCGGAGAAGGCACTGGCACCGCACTCCAGTACTCTTGCCTGGAAAATCCCGTGGACGGAGGAGCCTGGTGGGCTGCAGTCCATGGAGTCGCGAAGAGCCGGACATGACTGAGCGACTTCACTTTCACTTTTCACTTTCATGCAGTGGAGAAGGAAATGGCAACCCACTCCAGTGTTCTTGCCTGGAGAATCCCAGGGATGGGAGAGCCTGGTGGACTGACGTCTATGGGGTCGCACAGAGTCAGACACGACTGAAGCGACTTAGCAGCAGCAGTACCATAATAAATTATTAATTTTTAGGAAATATTTTCTAGGTACCACAGAGAATCTGTTCTGCCTTTATTCTGTTTGGTCTGTGTATGGAATTAGGAAAGACTAGGTTATGGTAATAAATCACCCCCAGATATCCATAGCTTGACATGAAAGCTTATTTCTCATGCTACATGTTGGCAGAGACCTCTGCTGATGGTAGTCATTCTATGTCCCAAGCTTTAGATAAAACACCATCTTGGGCACACTGGAGGGTTGTATGTGCACCATATTCAACTTGGAATGTCCCTTTTGCTAAGGACTCATTGGCCAGAATAGTCACATGACCCTGCACAACCACAAGGGAACAGGAATTGTAATCCTATTATGTACTCATAAGGGATAGAGTAGAAATATTTACTAACAACTCATTGAATGTTTAGGTTAATGATTAAGGACTTAACCCTCAGACCAAGCCAGTTAATTGTACTTCACTTTCCTCATCTGTACAATGAAAATACTAAACCTCATAGAAATGGAGGAATTAAATGAGTTAAAACCTATGCAGTATTTAGAAGAGTATTGGAGTACAGTAAAATGTGTTATTGTTGTTTCATTTCAAGTTATGTACTTGCCACACTGCTCTTCAGAGTCAAAAAAGAGAGTAGGGCAGCCTTAGGAATGTTGACCTGGGCCTAGCAGAGATGCCTATGAGAAGTATGAGGAAAGGTCCATGACTAAACGAAAGAAATCAAAATGCTAGGTTTTCCTTCGAAGTAATATTGATCCAAGAGGCAGGAGACATGCCATTAAAGGGGTAGCCAGTTAGTTCAAGAGAAGCTGGAGCACCAGGGGGATAAAGACACCAAACTACAATAGGTCTTACGAAATACGAAGGTCAGAGAATGAATTTAGGGTGTGAACATAAAACATGGACAAAGTAAGTGGCATATGCTGGGTAGGACTAGAATATATTAATAGTATACACATTTGGGTAATACAGTATATGGACGGATCCCTTCTAATAAGTGGCTTATAAAGTTTGTATCAGAATAAATATGAGAGTTAACGTAGAAGACTCCCATTAGAAAAAAAAAAATGAAAGTGTTAGTTGCTCAGTTGTATCCGACTCTTTGCAACCCCATGGATGGTAGCCTCCAGGCTCCTCTGTCCATGGAATTCTCCATGTAAGAATGCTGTAATGGGTTGCCATTCCCTTCTCCAGGGGATCTTCCCTGATCCAGAGATCAAACCAGGGTCTCCTGCATTGCAGGCAGATTCTTTGCCATCTGAGCCACCCACCAGGGGTTGAATCCCATTAGAAAGGGCAAAGGTAATACCAAAAGAAGAGAAATGGGAAGAAAGAGACAGTGAGCCAAGAACAAGTGTCCAGGATGTGCAGTCAGCTCCCATCCTATGTAGAACATAGCAAATGGTGGATTTATGCAGTTGTTCAATTCCTATCAGAGCTGTTGATTCAGCACTGGTACAGTACACAGCAGTACAACTGCTCTGAATCCATGACCAGACATCCAACCCTGACCATCCACCCATGACCACCCATGCATCAACACATAGTCCAACGATTCTGGACTGTTAGGCACCAGATGAGGAGAAGAGCAGACATGATTTCTTCTTCCAGGAGCTAATAACAAGAGAGACAGCAAAGTTACTAACCCATGTATAACATAAATCAGAATGAAATAAATTCTGTACTGCACACACATGCCAAATTTTAAGAGCACACAGAAGGGGAAAAGGCCCATTTTCAGGAGACATTTAGGGAATACTTTTGGAGGAACTAACATTTTAACTGAGATTTTAAAGAAGAAGAGGGATGAAAGTCAAAGGATGTAATGAATACCAAGCTAATGAAATATCATGAACGACCATAAAATGGGTAAGAGTGACCACTTGGAGACAGTAGAGGAGAAATAAATTTTAAAAAGTAAAAGGAGCTCTTTTTTTGACCCAGAAGTAATAATTCAGAGGCACCTTAAGAAGTTCTCATTTCACAATCAATTTATATTTATAAAATTCCCTGCTATTCTTTCCCCAAAATAGTAATTACAATATAAAAGTGGCTATTTGATTTGAATTTTATTTCTGTAGTCTTGAAATGTAAGCTCCACAGTCTATATTTCCCTAGATGGTCACAAGTTCAAAAGATCATAGAGCTGAAAAGAAATTACAGTCCAAAGTTCTGCTTCAAAGATGGAAGGTCCAGTAACCAAATGACTTACTCATATTTATAAGAGTGCCAGATTCAACACTAGAACTATCATAACACTGAATGTACCAGCTTCTTTAAAAGATGAAAGAATCAAGAAAACAAACATGAGTCCAGAGCTATTCTTGTGGTTTCTCTGAGAATGTTCTGTATCAGAACCTAAGTGATTTATGTCTATGAGAACATACGTAATATGAATACGGTAAACATGGAATTATTCATTAAATTCAAAATGTCTAATGGAGGAGTCACTACTTGAAACCTATGTGTGTTTCAGCCAAGTAAAAGGAAGCCCTACTGCACAAGGTAGGGATTATGTTTATGGAACTTAAACACGAGGTAGAGGAAGTCAGAAATACAAACAAATTCTGAATGCCTCATGTCAAGTAACAACGGGCCCATCACAGTTCATAATAAAAAATGCAATGTCTGTGTCATGTTATCAGTGTTTGAAATGAACATCAGAGAAGTGCTGCTTTGCCAGTTCTGCCCAAGACAGAGGCAGCACAGAACCATGAATCACCATGACAATTCTTGCTTCCATTTGTGAAGTGTCCAGATGCCTTATTTTGGATGCCATGTAAAGTTGCTAGGCTACTGGGTTTCTGAACAGAAGATGGACATTCGAGGAACCAATTTTTGATTATATATTGACCATGACAACTCTATCTAAAATATCTTGTTCCCAAACAGGAGCATAAAGGATATTTCTACATTCTAACTTTACATGAAGAATCAGGTCTTGGAAATCCCATGAGAAAGTTTTCGTAAGAATTTATCCACACTTTCTTCTTTGGTTTCCTCAGCTGCAAAGCAGGAAACCCTCCAGACATCCTGAACCTCTGACCCTTTTGTGGTTTTTCCCATCAACATACATAAGTATCCATGCATCAATTAAAAAATGCTATAATGCATGGCCTTGTTTTAGACCTATATGTAGAACACTACTGTTTCCAACCCACTATTGAATGAATTTACTTGCATGTTTCTTGGGAAAAAGAAGGTTTCGTTGGCTCAGAAATGTCAGAAATCCATTATCACATATACCTATGAGGTTTCCAAGATGATTTTCCCAGGCGACCCTAAATGACTCCCTCAGAATGTTTCCTGCTAGCATGTGAATCAGCTTTTTGCCTTTTACCCAATCTCAGCTCATTCCTTCCCTGTGACAGTATCAGGACATCCACATCTGACAACAGTCCCAGCTAATTAATTTACTCCAATGACTAGCAGTCTTTTGACAGGAAAAATAATCTACATTGTATTTATGGCAAAATCTCTACCACTCTGACAAAGATGAATGCCAACTTCACACAGCCATTTTTCAGCTGTTATCCAGAGCTGAAAGTGATTTTCAAATGTTGGCTTTAAAATTAGGAGGAAGGAGATAATAGCTCTACTTTAAAATGGCCTGGAAATGGAATCTCTATAATGATAGCATAGCATCAAGCCAGAAAAAATAAACTCTCCTGCTACCATCATAAATGGGCTAGAAATAAACCTTGGTCACACACAAAGAATGGGCAGTGGAATTGGATTTCCAAAATAAATGATCTGAAACACAGAGGATAATGTATCTTCAAAAAGTGATGTCTTTCCTTATCCCCATCCCTCTGGCCACGGGTAGTGGGGAAGCGATATCTGCCTCTGTAAAATGCACACTGTTGTTGTTATTGGTTGGTCGCTAAGTCACGTCTGACTCTCTTGCGACCCCATTCACTATAGCCAGCCAGGCTCCTCTGTCCATGGTATTTCCCAGGTAAGAATACTGGAATGAGTTGCCATTTCCTTTTGCAGGGGATCTTCCCGACCCAGGGATCAAACCTGTGTCTCCTGACAGGTGGATTCTTTCCACTGAGCCACCAGAGAAGTCCTAAAATGCACACAACACTGTCATAATGTGGCTGAAACTGGAAAAATCAAAATTTGAACCCAGACAACATCTACAATGCTCAACTTCTCTCTCTGCCATAAGCAAAGTACCCAGTAGTTCCATTCACTTTGGCTATGCTCTGAAATACTTTCTCATGAGTTTTGTTTAATCTTTCTAGCATTATCCTTTCTAATGTTCCTTAACCTTGGGATTGTAAATGTTAAATTAATAATTATTCATTTCAGTGATAATCTGAACCTCATTCCCTTCTTCCCTCTGAAGACCAGAGTAATCATCCAATAAAAGTTCTACCAAGGTCAGAAATGACCTAATTTATTTGTAATTATTAATTCTTCTCTGACCCTTTAACCATAAATAAAGCCTTGGCATTGGGGAAAAAAAAAGAAGATGTGAAACAGGACAAGGTAATTTTCAAAAGTCAGGGAGTAACGGAACAGTGGAAAAAAAGAGAATGGATTTTCTAAATTTAAAACACTCGTTGTCCTTTCTTGAAATAATGATTTATATTCTTTGAATCCACAAGAGAGTAATTGGATATGTGTGATGCAGTGCTGGAATTTTAGGTATTTTGCCTAAAGGTTATTAACAATTAGTACCACTGGGGTAAAAAAATCATAAAGTTAGAATAATAACCCTCTCTCAAAGGATGACTGAAATTGAACTTGTAATCTGTTCATAATCAAATATATTATGTTTATATTAGAGACCCACATGCTCAGAGGAATATTGAAAAACTAAAATAAATCACATAGGTGGCCATGTGTAAAGAGGGGTCTGAAATGTAAGTTGTCTGAGGAGCAATGCAAGAACCAACTCTGCTTCCTTTGGAAAAATGAAGACTGAGGTCAAACAGATCAAACTGTCAGTATGTTAAAGGGCTGACAAGGAAATAGTCATTACAAATAGAGGTACTGATGGCGGTAATAGGGCCAGAGAGTAAAAGCGGCATGATGAGTTATCCAACATGAAAGGCACCTGACCTCGCCCCATCCACGGAAGCAGAATCCCCTGGACACGACCTCTGAAAGACGGTCACCCGGGGTCTGCCTGGACACTTGTGATGGCACAGAGCTCACTGTCCCAAACACCCTCCTCTGTGTTAGAGAACAGAGTGTATCAGAACACTTCCTTTTAGCCCTGAGTTGCCATCCCTCAGGGTCTAACATAGACAACTGGTTAACTAGTCCTGCCCTCCTGAATATCCTAGGATACTGCTGATCCCTTCTCCACAAGATAACTCACTGCAGTTGTTTTTTTATTGAAGTATAATTGAAGTATAATATTATATGAAGTACAAGTATGCAATATAGTGATTCATAGTTTTTAAATATTATACTCCATGTATAGTTATTATAAAATATTCCCTGTATTTCCTGTATCATACAATATCCTTGTAGCTTATTTTACACATCATAGTTTGTACTTAATCTTCTACCCCTATCTTGCCCCTCCCCACTTCCTTACCCCAACTGGTAGCCCACTAGTTTGTTTCCTACATCTATGAGTCTGCTTTTTTTGCTATATTTACTTATGTGTTATATTTTTTAGATTCCACGTGTAAGTGATATATATCATACAGTATTTCCTTTCTCTGTCTGACTTATTTCACTTATCATAATGCCCTCCAAAACCATCCATGTTGCTGAAAATGGCAACGCTGCCTTCTTTTTATGGCTTAATAGTATTCCATTGTCTATACATGTGTGTGTGTGTATGTGTGTGTGTGTGTGTGTATGTATACACACATACCATCTTCTTTATTCATTTATCTATTGATGTACACTTGGGTTGCTTCCATATCTTGACAACCATTTGCCATGAATATTGGGATGCACGTATCTTTTCAAATTAATGGTTTGGTTTTGTCTTTTGGATACATACCCAGGAGTGGAATTGTTGAGTCATACGGTAGTTCTCTTAGTTCTCTACGTGTCCAGTTAAACATCTGCAATTCCTGCAGACCTTCCAGATACTCTCTGGTTTCTAACGTTCTTAACTGACATCTGCAATAAGTACACTTGATACAGTGTTATCAGCCACAGTACAGAATAGAACTTTCAATTCTCTTATCAAAGAGAAATCAGTGTGTGTTAGCTGATCACCTACTATGTTCAACCCTATGGTTAGCCACCATTTGGTATAGAAGGAGAAGGCCAGGTGCTGAAAATATCTATAGAATAAAAACTGAGGTATGTGGAATAATTTTGGAGTTTTTGCAAGATGTAAACAATTATGTGGACATATGTGGTATGGTCTGAAATTCAGGGTGAATTTAAAAAAAGGAAGCCTGGGCAGACTGAGGCTGAGGAATCCAGGTGCTGAGTTGTAATAGATTAGGAGGACCTTTGCTTGCTCCTTGGAAGAAAAGCTATGAAAAACCTAGAGAGCATATTAAAAAGCAGAGACATTACTTTGCCAACAAAGATCCATCTAGTAAAAGCTATGGTTTTTCCAGTAGTCATGTATGGATGTGAGAACTGGACCATAAAGAAAGCTGAGTGCCGAAGAATTGATGCTTTTGAACTGTGGTGTTGGAGAAGACTCTTGAGAGTCGCTTGGACTGCAAGGAGATAAAACCAGTCAATCCTAAAGGAAATCAGTCCCGAATATTCACTGGAAGGACTGATGCTGAAGCTCCAATACTTTGGCCACCTGATGCAAAGAACTGACTCATTGGAAAAGACCCTGATGCTGGGAAAGACTGAAGTCAGGAGGAGAAGGGGATGACAGAGGATGAGATGGTTAGATGGCATCGCCGACTCGATGGACATGAGTTTGAGTAAACTCCGGGAGTTGCTGATGGACCAGGAAGCCTGGTGTGCTACAGTCCATGGGGTCTCAAAGAGCCGGACAGGACTGAGTGACTACACTGAACTGATCTCTGCTCTCCCTTGAAGGATGTGTGTGTCGAGGACAAGACACTGACAGTTGGGCGTGTGTGTGTGTAGGAATAATCAGTAATGAAGAAGGTCAGTGTTGGTAGGGACATGTATAACTAGAAATAGAAATACTTAGGTTTGTACTCTTAACGTGTCTATTAGGACTTTCTTCAATTCTAAATATGCCGAGCTTAACTTTGCTAAAAAAAAAACGGGACTCAGATATCCACAGGTCTCTAATTTGGCAAACTAATGCTTGGTGAATACTATCAGGAGCTAAGAGAGTAAAGCTAGAACTCCCCTCAGGTGGCAAGTACAGATTTCAGAGGTGATTTTTCTGGCCACACAATTTCTTTTATATCAATCATGAGAATTCCAGGCAGTCTAGTGGGAGAGGTATTTTTGGATAGATGCAACTTCTGGTACAGTCTAAATTATGTCATCTTGGTAACAAATGATTCCAAAGGCCAAAGTCCTAAATTATGTATCTGACCCAAAGAAATTCTCTTTTAGAGTGGCCTTCTGTAATTGACCCCACTCAGATATGTATTTCCCAAGCCAAGATACAGGAAAATCAATTAGATAATAAAAATGAATAAATCCAGGTAAATACACATTTTCACTTTCAATTAGCCAATGACTTTGTGAATCTCTAGGGAACACTGAAGAGATATCATAAGACAGTGCAGTTTCCCTTAATAGGGACCATAACCTGAAAGTGGCATATTTTTCAAATAATGAGCAATTGACTTTTTTTTTTTTTCACCATGCTGTGCTCATAGCTTCAGTGAAAACTTAAACATTATTCAATAGAACAATTTCCTGTAAAGCCTTTTGAAAGTAGTCACAGACTCTGACTCTATTTTGGTGCCCTGGGTCTGCAGGCATGCTGTTTTATTACCTTTGGAAGATTCAGTGCCAAGACACAGTCCAAGAGTTAGAGCTGAAAGAAGACCACGTATATAAAAATAATTTGCTGCCTTCTTTCAAGAAGGAAAACTCACTTTCTATCACTTTCAACTTTCAGTAATTCTATGGATCTATCATTTCTCTTCTGTCTTCATCACTCAACCCTTTAGCTGATCTACAAGGTAATTGGTAATAATTACAGACTGTTAACCCTAAAGAAAAGACTGTTGAAATCACTGATTAACCCTTTCTTGTTATCAGTGGGAAACCAAGGCCCTGGATATCTAAAGGGCTTTCCCAGAAACCACACCATAAGTGTCAGAATCAGGACATGAACTTCACATTGCAGAGAAGGAAGCAGAGACTATTTGAAAACGTTCTCAACAGTACAGCACATTCACCAAGCAGTCAGAACAGAGACCCTGATTGTAGCTGTGTGCCACCAAATACCATCCCAGGTGGACTAGATTGGAGGTAACATTTTAGGAGATAGAAAGTACCCCTTATTTGTTATCTAAAGCACTTAGCTAACAAAAATGAAATTTACTTTTAGCTTTTAGTTGCTCTTTTTTCATCTGTTTATTTTCTACTTATGCCACTAATCCTTTGAAAACTTCCCCTCTGTTTGGCAGCCCGTGTCATTGTTATCTATGCTGAATGACCTTGACTTCAACTGTGTGTCCATCTTAACAAAATTCTAAGGTCTTCTCTGCCAGTACCACTTTATAGACTTCCAGGCCAACCCCAATTCTATTTTTTTTTTTAATTGAACTATTAGTTGGTTTATGATGTGGTATTAGTTTCTGATGTACAGTAAAGTGACTCAGCTTTTATATATATATATGTAAATATCTATATATATATATACTTTTAATTATGTATTATATATATTATACAGTTATATATATATGAATGTGTGCTTTTACATATATATAAAAGTTACATATATATGTGTGTATATATATATGTTTGTGTGTGTGTGTGTGCGCGCTAAGTCATTTCTGTCATGTCTGACTCTTTGCGATCCTGTGGACTGTAGCCTGCCAGGCTCCTCTGTCCATGATATTTCCCTGGAAAGAATACTGGAGTGGGTTACCTCCTCCATGGGATCTTCCCGACCCAGGGATAGAACCCACGTTTCTTATGTCTCCTGCAATGGCAGGTGGGTTCTTTACCACTAGTGCCACCTGGGAAACCGATATATATATGTATATGTGTATATATGTGTGTGTATATATATAGGCTTATATGTAGGTTATATAAGCTTATATATAGGCTTCTATATATATATGTGTGTATATATATATATACACACACACACACACATACACTTTTACAGATTTGCTTCCATTATAGGATATTACAAGATATTGAATATAGTTCCCTGTGTTATACAGAAGGTCACTATTGTTTATATATTTTATGTACAGCATTGTGTATCTTATCCATTCTACCTTTAAAAGTAACAACCTATTGTCTATAATTTTTCTCCAATTTTTTTCATTTTATTCAAGGTGATAAATTATCCAAGGCCTAGATTTTTACCATGGATTTTTTTAACCTCTCATAGTCTCTTAGTCCTTTTCTTTAAAAATTATGAGAAATTCTTTCATTGTGTCTATTGAAAACGTTGTTTGCAGCCCAAGATACAGTTGGTAGACAGTGGGAATAAATTTATGGATGGAAATACACATTTGATTATTGTTACTGGTTGGGACTTTTCCTATGATGCCCAGTGACCCAACATGCAGACAGGACATGTCCCCAAATTTATTTTATGACTGAATTTTTAAAGAAGCATAAAATAAAAGTCTAGTAAAGCAAGCATTCTTCCTAGCTTTATATAACAAAAGCAATATGTTCACATCTTCATGAAGTATCCCATCTTTACCTTTCTAAGAGGAACTATCTTGAAACTATGGGTCCCTTTTAGCACTGGTACGGCACTGAAACAAAGGACTTTTTGCTATGCTTGCTTGATCTTTTCCTTGCAATGGACTCACCAATAAAGGCAGACTCATCCCTAATAAACACATGAACCATTAATAATTTCTCTTCTTGAATCAATATCAGTTCCTTCAATGGCTTAAGAAAAGTGTTTTGAGGACCTAGCACCTGCTAAGTCTCTTAGGTACAAAGATGATTAGAACATACAACCAGTTGTCTCTCTTTCAGGGTAAGTGAAGCGTTAGGTTTGAAGTTGGATGTCTTATGATAAGCACTATGAGAGAGATGAGATACCAGATTTGGTTCTACAAGCCAAAGACCTTAGGGGAATAAGGTGGCTCAGTGGTAAAGAATCTGCCTGCTAATGCAGGAGATACAGGAGACGCAGGTGTGATCCCTGGGTTGGAAAGATCCCTGAAGTAGGAAATGGCAACCTGCTCCAGTATTCCTGCCTGGAAAATTCCATGGACAGAGGAGCCTGGTAGGCTACAGTCCATGGAGTCACAAAGAGTCAGACATGACTGAGCTACTGAGCATGAGCATGCATGAAAAAATAAGACAGTGTGTGACTGAGAGCTTCATGCTTGGAACTGGTATAGAAGTCATTGAAGGTGTGGATAGAGCCAGTGTTCCATTTTGGATTATTTTGTTGAAGTGTCTTTCTCATTAACTGGGGGGAGGGGTAAAGGGATGGAGCAAGAACAAGTGCCTCCCCTGGGCCTAACTGAGTGATATCCTCCACTAGTAAAATCTGGCTAATGGAGCAGTGTAGAATTGAGATGTGCAGTTTGTATTTTCTCTTTTCATAGAAGCTCTAACATCTCTCCCTAGAATTGAAGGATGGAGGTGGGTTCTCTGCCTCTGAATACAGAAGGCACAAAAAGAATAGAGGGTAAGCAAAAACAAACAAATTTACTCCTTTGAACTCCAGAGTTACACATGTAGAGAGATATGTAGCGTTATATCCTAACAATCAGTTTCTTTGGGGGTGGGGAAAAATCACAAGTATGCTCATACACTAACAAGTTGGTGATTCTTTTTCCATTAAAATTAAAATTAAATAGCCGGCCATGGTAAATTACCCATTTCATTCCTCCTTCCAGAAAAAAAAGGCACTTTGTCATTCTCTACTGTGGGTGCACGTCAGCTTCAACACATGCATTTATGTCGAGTAGGTCATTTATATTGTTGCCTGCTGGAGTTTTTCTTCTTTCAACTTAGTAGGGAATATTTGTGATCTTTATTACCCCCAATAAATCTACAAAATGCCTTTTGCCCGAGGCTTTTTATTTTAATTTCACATAAATAAATCACATTAGGTTCCTGGCTGTCATATTAAGATAAGCATGGATCTAAAAATAACAAACGTGTTAAGTCAAATGTTTTCAGATTACATAGTGGTAAATTTCTCTGGGTCACCCCTGAATCTTATTGATGTTGAAATATTTTTTGGCACTTTAAGAGTGTTTCTTGAAGAGCACAAACCTATTTAAACTAGAAGTAGAATAATTTTCAGATCCTCTACAGACCTACTTGTACAATATTATTCAATTCAAGGTTCCCATGGCTGCAATAAATCCATCTTTAATGTGGGGATGTGTCCCCGGTTACAGCAGAGGGCAGTTTTATGTCTTTGTAGGTTAATCGAATGCCTCTATCTATATTGTATTTTATATATTAACTATAAAGAGCTCTAGACCTGAATCCCTTATCAAAGATCTTACACAGAATTATACTCAAAGGTTTTAAAGGCAACCCAAACTCAATCTAGTCAATAACCAATTCTTCATCTGTCCTCATGCTACCAGACCTGCTCCTACTCAGAACTCAGATCAAACCATCAGCTCCTTGGGGAAACCTTTGGTCTTTTGAAGGACGGTCTCATAAAATGTGTTTTACAGAGTCCTCCACTTAGCCTGGGGTGGAACAGTCTTGATAAATGGATGTGAATTTTTCTTTCAAACAAGATTTGTAGTGAATAGGCAAAGATAAAAACCCATAAGGTTTTAAATAGTTTATTTTATACATTTATTCAGTTGGGACCTAAATATATTCTCTGATGGATTAGCACAGTCCTTTTAAGGGTGGACAGATTTAATAAGTAAATCATGTATATATAAAGTTGGTGTAGAGTTTCACTCTGGCATTTTTGGTAATCTCTTTGCCTTGGATAACTCGGGTTCAAACACTAGGCAACTCTCGAAGTAGACAAACATGCAGACCATACACCGGCCACCTAAATCAACAATCATGTTGATCAATCCTAAACTAAAGGTCAAATATGAACCTGGGTGTGCTTCCTTGGTGACTAGGGCGTAAAGAATCAGGCCTGCAATGCAGGAGACCCAGGCTCAATCCCTAGGTTGGGAAGATGCCTTGGCGAAGGGAATGGCTCCCCACTTCAGTATTCTTGCCTTGAGAACCCCATGAAGAGAGGAGCCTGCTGGGCTGCAGTCCATGGGGTTGCAAAGAGACAGACACAACTGAGCAGCAAAGCATGAAGCCTGATGGACCTGGGCGATCTTCCAATCAATCGGACACCTTTCTGGATTTAGTTCTATTAGCCCCTTCTGTTACTGAACAAAAGTCATCTTAAAGATAAAGCTGTTAGTTCAGCCAGAGTCTCAGAGCTCTGAGAAGAGGCCTACATGCTCCCTGTTTACCTAAAGTAGCACCATCAGTCTATAATAAGAGTCCTTGGGGATACGTCTCAGCCCACAGCCTTCCCCACCACCGTCCAGGGATGACATAACCACTGAAGCATGTGACAATACCCAATTTCCTGATTTATTCTCCCTTGTGCTGGGCAGAGGGCATGACTTAAAGGCAAGACTCTTATCTTGGCAGGGGTCTGAGACTGTCTGCATCTCTGGAACAACCCCTGGTGGGTAATTGAGAAGTGACATTGATGGGTTCCCAGGGTGGCCTGATGCTTGCACTTGCCCCAGGAGGCAGATATATGCTGTAGAAATCCAGCCCAAGGGCGGAGAGGAGGGAAAGAAACTGTAAAGCCTGCTAGTCCTGGTCTCTTTGACCTCAGCAGAGAGAAAGATGCAGAGCTGGGAAAGCGTACACTATTATCCTGTGGGTTTATCATGAGCTTTTGCTTTTATTGCTAGCAGAGAGCGCTGAGTTCTTTGTTTGCTACACAGTCTATCCCCCAGAGGTAGCCTCCTTTTCTCTTGAAGGGATTTGAAAAAACAAATCACAGTTCTTATTTTATTTGGTGTCCACTATTAAGAATTCATGCAGAGCAATTTTACTTGTTGCCAATTAAGCTCTCTCAGTGGAAGTCTATGATTATACCAAAGGCAACCTGTGTAATACTTGGAATCACTTTGGTCTCCATAAATTAACCCCTTGAGGATAGAGCCGTGCTAATTCTTAAGATGCCTGGATAATTCGATTCTAAGAACCAAAATACACAGAAGGCAAATCTCCAAGAAGTTCTGGGCTTGACTTTTCTCAGGCTGTGTGTACTTTTGCCTCTTAACTCTATTTTATAGCTACAAGACAATTTCTGTATAACATGTTAGCAAAGGATGACCTTTTCCTAGAGATAGAATGATAGCATGTAGCCCCTCAGTAAGCAACTTTAATGTCACTCACATTTTACAGAATTAGGGATTACTGCTAAAGGAAACTTTAGGCACTAGGGCCAATGACCTCCACCCCAAAATGTATAAATACATTAAAATTATGGAGAACATGAAGACTATTTGGGATGTGCATCATTTCATGGCAGTCTTCACTCTGCTTAGGTAGGCAGCATGTTGAATCATGGTGGGAATGAAAACAAAGCTCTTGCCCAATATTTTTTTTCTATCTCTTCCCTTACGTTAAGAATCACAAATAAGGCAGAATGCAAAAGTCTACTTTAAAGAATTTTGGATACACTGAAACTATCATTTTATTGTTGGAAGGATGGATCTTAGGGACTCTTCTTGCACCCAGAGATCTCTACATACTTTTCAGTGAAGTGTTTTCTTCCTCTTGGTGATGTAGGCAACCAACATTTATTCCCCCAGGGAAGCACAAGTTCTGTGCTTTGCCAGGGCAAACATCGCTTATGATCAGTGGTTCTTCAGATTCTTGGAATCTGGTAGTACTGATACTTTGACTGCCCCTCAGAACTTGGGGTTGACTTTCCTCTTTTATCAACAACCCAGACTCCTCACACTGTTTGCTTCTCTTTTACAAACTACCCATCCCGGTACCTGTGAAGTAAGGGGAGAAAGATGAAGAAAGAGATACAACTATGTTTTTGTATATTTGGCTACCAAACTAGAGAAGTCACCATTTCCCAAAATATATTCCTTAGACCTTTGGTCAGACTAGATGCTCCAAGAAAAATAGGATTTGGGAATATTTTTTAAGAAGTCAAAATTATATTTTATAGTCTATATTTGGTATGCATGACACATTAGCAATATAAGTGGCTCTGAGTAGTTCTACAACTAAAATCTTTTTTTTCTTTTTTTCTATTTTTTTGTCTACACCATGAAGCATGACAGATCTTAGGTCCCTGACCAGGAATTGAACCTGTGCCCCCTGTATGGAGTGCCTTATCCACAAATGTCAAGAGTGCCTTAACTGAGAAACTCTAGCCTAAGTATAGCTTGTTCAAATGAAACTTTGATTTGGCATCTGTTGGTTGGAATTCGGCACTGTGCATTCACCAGATCTTGTCATTTAATTTTGACCTTGAAACCTACTTATTCTTCACTTACTTATAGGCTATTGATAACTCTGTCTCTAACTCAAATTCTGAAAATCTGAAATGAATATTTTGACATTATCTAGTTCAGTCACTGGCAAGCTGTTGTTGTTTAGTCACTAAGTCGTGTCTGACTCTTTAGCAACCCATGAACTATAGCCCACCAGGCTCCTCTGTCCATGGATTTCCCAGGCAAGAATACTGGAGTGGGTTGCCATTTCCTTCTCCGGGGATCTTCTGGACCCAGGATCAAACCCACATCTCCTGCCTTGCAGGCGGATTCTTTACCACTGAGCCACCTGGGAAGCCCCACAAGCCATTAGGGGTCTATTATATTAGGCATTTTTATACAGATTCTTCGAAGCCTTTTATGACATGTATTAAATTCTACGTGATCCAGCTATATAAGTATTAGAGAAAAAAGATTATACATATCAGTACATGTTATATATAGGTAGTGCTATTTTAGATAGTATATGCTTCATACAATCTCAGTGCTCAGTTATCTTAAATACTAGCTATATCGATACCTTCTTTGTATACCTAAGGAAACTCTGTCTCAGAGATGTTACCCAGTAACTGCTTTGGACAGACCAGGACCAAGGTCTATGTCTCTAAAACCTCCAATCCAGTCTTATTTCCATTTCTAGAGTGTTATGCTGCCTCTATCTGTCAAACATAATTTCACATATGTGACATGAAAGAGTAATTAACACCATAAATATTCATGAATCCCATTTGTATTTTCCAACTGTTTGTGTTTGTTCTAAACTCTTAATCTAAGGCTGCAAATGGATAAAGATTTCTGTCAAATATCAGGAGAAAGTCTCAGCAGTTGTTTTCTCACACTCTTTCTTGTCAGTCACAGATATATTTAGTCAAATCAGAAATAGTAACAGATGATATAAAAATCATTAAGTACGAAAGAGCCTTTTTCTCCTAATCTTCACTTTCCTCATTAAAACAAATAAACGTACAAAAATATGTGATCACATTTCAACATCAACTTATAAATAAGTTGTTGCTGGGTATGTTTATTTTTTCTCATCAGGCAGGGAGAGGCAGAGCAATTGAAATGTGCCCAGATTTGTACTCAAGTCTTAGACTAGGTTCTAGATCCCAACTCCACCGTCTTCTTCAGATAAATTCACAGAAGTTTTCTTCTGCTGTTATCAAAACACTAATTGAGCTAAATGCTCTTTGCCAGACAGCTATATTTGAACTCTACAAATGCCTTAACAATTTGAAAACCTAGAGTAGATTATAGGTCTATTTCAGTAGAATACTAAACAGGACCCCAGAATAACCAGTTATCTTGAGAGTATGATTACAACAATATATTTGTGTCACAGCACATGGTTATGCTATAAAAAATGACTAAAGCCTGTTAAAGACTATGAGATTCCTTCACAAAAATAAGACTTTTCATTCTTATATCCAATCTTCTACCATTTGTCTAATTCTTTTATCATTAAGCAAGAGGCAATAACAATATGACATGTATCTTCTATGCTTTTGATCAGTCCTCAAAGACCGTGGCCATAAATTAATGCTGACTACTATTATTTTTTTTTTCTGACTACTATTATTATTGGAAGATCAAAATATTCAAAATTGGTACTTCCCTGGTGGTCCGTCCAGTGGTTAAGACATTCCCTTCCAATGTAGGGGGTGTGGGTTTGATCTCTAGTCAGGGAGCTAAAATCTCACATGCATTGTGGCCAAAAAACCAAAACTTTTTTTTTTTTAAGCAACATTGTAACTAATTCAATAAATACTTCAGAAATAGTCCACATCAAAATAATCTTTTAAAAATATTCAGAATTTTTAAGTTATAGGTTAGCTTAAGTATAAATGGAAGACCATTAGTTAATATCAACATCAACAAAAGTTGTAACAGCTACATGAAAGTTGTAACAGCTACAAATCAAACACACCATAAAAATCAGAAAACATATATACTGAATTATGGGAATGTTTGACTTCAGACACTTTAGCTGTGCTTGCGTTTGTGGTATGCCATGGTCCTTGGCACATCATAGAGTCTACCTTAACTCAAGAAAGCATTTTAAATATTCAATCATAAACAGAAAAAAAAGTCCCCCACTGCTCACTGTCACTCACAAATCATTCACCATAAACTATTTGGCTATAGTTGAAGTTGTGATATTGTAATAAGCATCAGAAAGCCTATCACTGTAGGTCAGTCAGGATCTGTTTGCAAAATATAATCAAATATAATTTCATGATTCAATAAATAGTATGTAAATCTACTATTATTGGTTTTCATTTTCATTTCAATATTACCATTTCCATTTCCTCACTGTTATTCTGACTATTCAAATATCATTATTATTATTCAAATAAAGCTTTGCTATTAGATCTTGTGACACTATATATAAGCCTTTGCTTCTTTACTAGCAATAATTCTATTTCTGAAGGAAAATGGACGTGATTGCCCACAAAATTCTTACTTTAGGTTAGGTGATAGCTGTGCCTGAAATGAGATTTTAATTTAATCATATCAGAGAAAACCAAAGGTTTTTGTTAACTACCTTAAGAAAGCAGGAAAATATCCTTTTCCATGCAGGTTTTTTTGATTCAAAAATGTGTGAAACTATTATTCCTCTTGAAAACTGTATATAAAACACACTGACCAAATTATTAATAAAGTATAATTTATTTCATCAGATGGTATTCATCATTCATATATTTTTCTTTGGAAAGATGGGGGAAGTTATTTTATACAAATAGTTTAAATAAAATGTTACAACTCAGTTAAATATACTTTGCAGTACATCTATGGAAAATATAATTTAAAAGGCATATAACCATAAATATATTGCTATTGGTACAAACTGGTTCTCAAAAGAAAACTATATCACCAAGTTATAGATCTCAAAATAAAATCTAACGAATATTGCCTCAAGTTATACAAAGTTAACTGATGTGTCTTTTAGTGACAAGTGGACTTAAAAATTGTACAGTTCTGTTGTATCCTATTAGCAGTTTTATTCTAGGTAGAAAAATAGAATATTGTCTATTACTGTAACCACAGATACGTTTTCTGGTTTCACAACAAGTCGGACATGACTTAGAGACTGAACAACATGTTTCCTAGTAGGAAAACTAACATCAGAGCAGAACAAATGAGTACAGTGGATTTGGATGAGGTTGGGCAAGAAAGTCACAGGGTTAGGTCATACTTACCTTCTTAATATCTCTATGTACAGAGGGAGGCTTCCCTGGTAGCTCAGATGGTAAAGTGTCTGCCTGCAATGCGGGAGACCTGGGTTCAATCCCTGGGTCGGGAAGATACCCTGGAGAAGGAAATGGCAACCCACTCCAGTACTCTTGCCTGGAAAGTTCCATGGACAGAGGAGCCTTGTAAGCTACAGTCCATGGGGTTGCAAAGAGTCAGACACGACTGAGCGACTTCACTTCACTTCTTCACAGAGGGGGAACTGGCCTCCATGCCATGAGGAGATAAGACATAAAGGACTTTAGGGGCTTATTGACCCCTTAGAGAGGAAGCTAATTATATTCAATAATTCTGATGCAGTGTAAGGTATCATGTAATTGAGCACTAGCATATTTATTCCAGATAACAGAGCTATAGGAATTTAGTAAGTGGAATTCAGAGTCCATACTAGCACTGGCAAAAACATAGCCACATGGACTTTAAAGATCTAGATAATCCTATCACAATAATCTCCATTCCCTAGAAGCCTCAGGGAATGAGTTACTTGGGAATACTTATATAATACTCTCCTCTTTTTCCAATTTACCTGCAGATGTTTTCACACCTAGAATCAGAATCCATCACATAAAACAAAAACCAAACCAAACATGGGAGACCTATTCAACAGCATTCTTGAAATATGTATTTTTTAATACAAAGAGAAGCAGAAATTTTAAGCAGAAGTGTTCTCAATCTTTCAATTATAGAAGCACCAGCCCAGGTTGGATGCATGAGACAAGTGCTCAGGGCTGGTGCACTGGGAAGACCCAGAGGGATGGGATGGGGAGGGAGGTGGGAAGGGGGATCGGGATGGGGAACATATGTAAATCCATGGCTGATTCATGTCAATGTATGGCAAAAATCACTACAATATTGTAAAGTAATTAGCCTCCAATTAATAAAAATAAATGAAAAATAAAATAAAATAAAAACATAAATAATATTTAGGCAGGCAAAGGCCAGAGAATTGGGGTTCTAGTTTCTACAATATAAGTTTGCTGCATGGCTGTGGACAAATGCATTCCTTGACCTTGGCAAGTGTTATGATTTCTACCATCCTCCAAGCTCTGAGCAGGTCCTTCACTCAAGGACAACTTTTGACACCACTGTTTTACTTTAATTAAAGGAATGGAACTTTTTAGGTAGCCTCTGCTGATTTTTGCCCCCAAAGGTGCTTTTGGCAACCAAGTAGAAGAGATCATTTGCCAACTCCATGCTTCTGTGATCAAGATTAAAGCTATAGATGCAGCTATTAAGTTAAGAAGTAGATTTAACTCACCTCCAGAGACTTCTGTGTTGCTCCTCAAGTTGATTTAACAGATGTTCAATGTATTTGTTGGAGTCCATGTATTCCTGCACATAGAAAAATAAAACTGCATTACACCAAAGACAAAGGCAAAGACAAAACCTCATTACCATAGGCATCAGGATTCTAAGACCATCTTTATCTCTACAGGACGATTTTGGACAAGATAATTCCCTTGGTCCCTCTCATTTGCAGGAATAGATGCTTCTATGATTTATATGCATTGTCATTTGGGGACAAATAAATTTTTCCCCACATTCTGTGATGGTTCCATGAATGAAAAATGGAGGAGAACTGGAGTTCTATCAAGTCAGCATAAAAATCTCTTAATCACAGAGAAAAGCCAAATTTCATAGTCGTTTACACTGTATTTTATGTGTATGTGTGCTTAGTCGCTCAGTTGAGCCTGGCTCTTTAAGACTCCATGAACTGTAACCCACCAAGCTCCCATGCCCATGGTATTTTCCAGGGGAGAATGTTGGAGCAGGTTGCCATTTCCTACTCCAAGGGATCTTCCTGACCCAGGGATGGAATCCATATCTTTTCCATCTCCTGCATTGGCAGGCATATTCTTTACCACTGCACCCACTAGGAAGCCCATGTTTTATGTTTTGCCATATAAAAGTATCAGAGAAGGCACTGGCAACCCACTCCAGTACTCTTGCCTGGAAAATCCCATGGATGGAGGAGCCTGGTAGGCTGCATTCCATGGGGTTGCGAAGAGTCGGACAGGACTGAATGACTTCACTTTCACGCATTGGGGAAGGAAATGGCAATCCACTCCAGTGTTCTTGCCTGGAGAATCCTAGGGATAGAGGAGCCTGGTGGGCTGCCACCTGTGAGGTCGCACAGAGTCAGACACGACTGTCGTGATTTAGCAGCAGCAGCAGCAGCCATATAAAAGTATGGGATTGGGAAAGGATGGGAAATGAGCCAACCTTGAGGTTGTATGAGCCAATGAGGAATAAAGTAGACAGTGCAGGTCTTGATTATACTGATTTTACACAAATCACTTTCTAGCAAAAACACTATTTTTGAGCTACATAGAAACTACATATTCATTGCCCTCCTTCAATGGGCATATTGTTTATATTGATGAATCACATGTTTATTTTTCCTTCATTTCCTTATATGAACAATGCAATTTGTTCTTGGTTTTCCTTTTTTTTTTCTTTTTATCTTATTTATTTCCTTAGAAAACCAATCTAGCTTCTAAGAAGATATAAAGGCAAGCTTTATCTTGTTTAGAAATACTCATAAATTTGTATAAATCAAATTAGGTTTGTAAGAAACATCTCCAAAAAGTGAGGGATTCCTTAATTACATGAGAACTGCTCATAGAATCTGTAGGTTATTGAACCTAATTTTTTTTTAATTTGTGACTCCTGAATATGAGGTTCACATAACAATCATTTTAATTGTTAACTATGTAGAAGACAACAACAACAACAACAAAAAACTTGTATAATTTATTTCACCCTGAACCTAATATTTTTTTCCCTTTCTCTTTGAGGAGCCCACAGGCCTCTGTGTCTACATCACAGCAGCCTTAGGCAGAAGAGTGTGCAGGGATTTCAGTGTGAAGGTACCCATGAAAGTTACCATTTTATATCTTATGTACTTAAGATAAACTAGGAACTCAGGTTAATATTGATACCTTTTTAAGACATTTTTATTTTGATGGAATACTATATAAAATGAGTTGTTTCTATAAAACTATTGACTATAATGGGTGGGGGTGGGGGAGTAGAATACACAGTAAGAACTGACCTTATGTGACAGAAAGGGCTTTGTTCAAGTTTCTGGACCTGTGTAGCCTTGGAGAGAAGCCTTTTCACCTTTCTACAATATTTCAGTTAGACTGGAGGGCATCCCAAGTCCTTATCTAGCAAAACTATTTGAATAGCTTTCCATAATTCTATTGCAGAAAATTAGCCAAAGAGTTTTATTCTTATTAATATGCATTTTCAGGTGAGTTATTTAAACAAGACCATTGACATGAAAAGCAAAGCAGAAATATGTTACTGGAGGAAGTTGCAATGGTTTGTGGTAACATTATTAAGTATCTTGATCAAGGTTTAAACATGATAGGAACACTCAAAATTCTTATTTTCAAATACACCCTTTGAAAAAAATTTTAAAGACAGTGTTTCTAAGTAGAGTCAAATATATAAATTTCAAGGTCACCCATCCAGTCTTCATTCAAATTTTTTCAACATTTATTATATGTCATGTGCTGTTCTAACTTTATAGATATAGTAGTACCTAAGGGAGGAAATCCCTGCCCTCAGAGAGCTTCCATTCTGTAGAGAGACACATAACAAGGAAGTGATCAGATCGATTTCAGGTTGGTTACATGCTAGGAAGGAAATAACAGATGATAGGAAGGACTTTAAGTCGGGAGGGCACCTCCTTTATACACCATGGCTGGAAAAGGATTCTGAGCAAATGACTTCTGGGTCTGGGGCTTGGCAGAGAAATAGGCAAGCATATAGAGAAAGGAGGAGGGGAAGAACATCACAGGCAAAGGAAACAGCATAAGCAAAGACCCCCAAGTGTGGTATTTAAGAACAGAAATGGAGCCAGGGAACAGAGCCTGAGGTGTATAGTCTAAAAAGAAGTTGGACAAGAAGTGAGTATTAGGCACTCAGTCATGTCAGACTCTTTGTGACCCCATGGACTGTAACCCGTTAGGCTCCTCTGTCCTTAGAATTCTGCAGGCAAGAATACTGGAGTGGGTAGCCATTCCCTTCTCCAGGGGATCTTCCTGACCCAGGGATCGAATCCGGGTCTCCTGAATTGCAGGCAGATTCTTTACCCTCTGAGCCACCAGGGAAGCCCTCCCTGGACAGGAAGGCAGGGGCAAACCGTGTGCAAGCTCTAGAAAACAGTTACATTTAAACCAAGAGATCTGTGTTCTGCTTATTCTGCTTAGCTCAAGTCAGAAGTGGACTCTAAAAGGTGATCACAAATATAATCTTTGGATCAAAGAGATTTAGGTTCAAACCCTGGTTTTGGTACTTACTAGCTCTGCCCCCTCAGGCAAGTCATTTAGTCTCTCTAAACCTTACTTTTTTTCATAGAGAGAAAAAACTGAAGAGGTATAGTAAGGATTAAATAAAACAGTTTAAGCATATAACACAAGGCAAGCAGTGAACAGAGCCATTTCCATAGGATCAAACCTCTTCTCAAAAGGCAAACCACTTTACAAGGTGAAGGTTATATGCATTTTCTTTTCTCTTACTCAGCTTCAAGGTTTTTAAGTCAATGCTCCTTCAATTATAGTTGGATTTTAGAATAGGTAATTAGAGATTAACAGTAATAATACAGATTTTCAATCATTAATTAGGTATATCTGGATTATTATTTAAACTATAAATGCTATTTCAAATAACAGAGTGCTTCCAATTAAGGTAGTTTTACCCAATTGTCCATAAAAATAGCCATATTATAATGACATCTTAAACCACAAACAATGGAAAACTAAGACTATGAATTCTTCATCCTTCTTCTCAGCTTAATTTTTCTCCATGGCATGCTTACTTCTAATATCCAGTTTATGTTACTTGCATATTTATTGGGCATGGCCTATACCCCACCCCTATGTATACACACACACACAGATACACACACACGCAAATAGACACTAACTTAAATGAATTGAGAGGAGAAAAGATGATGCTTACATGTGCTTTCTGTTAAATGAAATGTTTTCCCCTGCCCAAGAGAATTTAGGCAGCACCTCATACATTTATCAATTCTGGCTCCTGAATTGGAAAGATCTGTTAACTAATAATAAATCCCTATCATTCTGTAAGTGTAAGACAGAATTATCCTCCTGGGAATCATTTACGTTTGGAGACTAATTCCCAGGAAACGATGGAGGATGATCACAGTGGGGCTGGCAATGGTGCACGCTGGCATTACACTCACAGCAAGGACAATGCCGTGGCAACCGTGCCGATGGTGCCAGCCTGAGTATAAAGCACACACTGCATGTTCTCAGCACAAGCTCCAGTATTCCAGAGTATCAAAGCCACAGGCAAAAGGAAAGGGGATGGCAAAAGTCTACCTCAGTATAACACAGCTCTCCAGTGTGCCTGAGAGACTGGACACTGGGAGACCTCGGAGAAAAATTTCTGAAGCAACTTAGCACACGTGCATGCAAGCTAGAAGAAAAACATATACCATATCCCCATTGTCCTTGGTGGCAGTGTTCATCGTAACATTATCCATGAAAAATGCCAGTTCCATCAGGCTTGCTTTGCCTAGAAGGTACTTCTCATGTCACTCAGCATAGAAACTATATTCAAATATAGTTATTAACATGATGAACATTGTATTCTACTCATTTTCCTTATGACAAACCCACATTAGATTTTATAGTAGAAGTGGCAATAAAAATACTTACACAGTCCTGTGAAGGACAAACAATCTAGATAAATTAAATAAAGGATAAAGACGAAAATGAATAGAGACATGTTGGATATTAGGTCAGAAAATGTAGGTGGGTCTATTAATTATAGCTTTTGAGTATTTGGCAAGATTTGTAAGGTAAGCAATGATCAAAGGGATAATTAAAGAGACATTTCAGCATAAAATAGAGAAAAAGAAAAACACTTGATTTTACACATCAAAAACTTTCCTCACACTCCAGGTAGAGTTTACAGAAAATCATCCACACTTCCACCCACAAAAGGGCTGAAAAAAAACTGTGGTGTATGTTTGGAGTCGGGGCTGGAAGACTGCATGCACCCAAACAGACAAATGGGTCTCCTACCAAGGATTTTAAAAAGGCTAACTGCATAGCTTCTGGCAAGTCCAGATGTCCATTGAAACCTTTGAGTCTTAATCCATAAACAATCCCAAGAAAGTAGATTCTTTGTAACAAAGCAACAGAAAGACATTCCCAGGTTTATTTGAATTCAGAAAGTAAAGCACCTCCCTTAATTAAAAATACAGGTGCAAGGCAGGGGTGGGGGTGGGTGGGGCAGGGAGAGGTGTTCCAAGGTGGAGACTCAGGAAGATCCAGAACTCGCCTTGCCCCGGGACACACCAACTCTACAGCTATATATGGGACAATATTCTTCAAAAAAGAACTGAAAGTTAGCTGAACTGCTCCTCCACAACACATGATCAAAGGACCACACTGAGATTGGTAGAAAATGCAGAGACGCAAGCTCACCAAAAATTCCATCCCTGGTGCAGAGTCCCACAACAGGGAGGGATCTCATAAACACAGAGCTTCTCCCCAGGATGACGGATTTGTTCCCCACATCACCCAGCCCAGCCCTGGAACCTATAACAAAGAAACAAGCCTCAAAAATGTCTGGCTTAGAAACCAGCAGAGGTTATGTTCAAGGAATCCAAAAGCCTGTGTGAACTAAAACTGCCATCTGCCACATAAGTAAACAAAGTACGGTGCTGACCTCAAGCCATCACATTATAGCTGCCCTGATGGTGAGCCCTGAGAGAACTCAGGATGGAGGCAGGATCTGTCCCACATATAGCAGCCAGCTGCTTACAGCCACCTCTGATGGTACTTCCTGAGAAGACTAGGATAAGAAGCACAGGACACTGACCTGAGGTGCATGTCAAAGGAATGATTTCAATGAGCCCAGACTTTGCATCTTCACATATATAGAAAAGTCCCAAGTTCCTTAACTTGAAATATCTGGTTTTCCTTAATTAACAGTAATCTTTTGAGGTTCTGACTACCTGGCCTTTGTTGCAAAAATTCCTATATATCCTGGCTCCCTCCCTTGCCTCTTGGAAGCAGTCTTTCAGAGTTATCTGAGATGCTGTGTCTCAGCCTTAAGTCCTCAGTGTTGTCCACTGACTAAAACATAACTCCCAACTTTTAGGATGTGCATTTTTTTTAGTCAATAGTTGAGGTGACTTGAGATTCTCCTTCTAAAAGGCTTGCGTGAGGTCTCATCTGCCCTAGAAACAAGTGAAAGTGTTAGTCGCTCAGTTGTGTCCAACTCCATAGAATGTAGCCTGCCAGGCTTCTCTGTCAATGGAATTCTCCAGGCAAGAATACTGGAGTGGGTAGCCATTCCTTTGTCTAGGATATCTTCCTGACCCTGGGATCAAACCCAGGTCTCCTGCATTGCAGGCAGATTCTTTACCATGAGTCACCACGGAAGCCTCATTGGCCCTAACCCACTGCAAAAGCAGCAGTTTGAAAAGTGCCTGGAATGTGAAGTAGATTCATATGCAATCTTCAAGCATCTGCTGGGGGAGGTCAGGACGGTGGGAGCTCTTGCTGGAGACTGGAGAGCTGGCAGATGCCATTTTGCACTCTCCTCCCTTGTTAGCACAGGCAGGTATGCAGATGGGGATTCTCCTACTGCCTTGATAAGGCAGGCAGGGATGAGTGGGTATGGCATCCCCTCACTCCCTGGCTGGCACCAGCTAGTGTGAAATTATGACACTCTCCCACTCCCTTGCTAAAGTTGGCAGGGGCACGCAGACAAGGGTTTTCCCTGATGTCATGCTGAAGCCAAGGAGCATGTCCCACCCCCATGCATTCCAGATGCCTTTCTAGAGCCAGCAAGTTCAAGCAACCCAGACAGACAGACTATGCCCCCCTGATCATCTGGCCCTGGTGGGCAGGGGATTTGCATTCCTGGGCCCCATGGAACTATAACAATTGGAAAGATAGTTCTTGACAGGATTCCACATCCAGGGCACTGTACAGGTAGTGGACTAAAACACACCTACAGTCTTCTTATGAAAAGAACAATTTACTTGTCCTGGAGATTCAGCTTGAGGGACAGGCTTCAGGTCTGCACACATCTAGAGAGTACAGAGGCATTCTTGGGAAATGTAAGACACCATTCTTGCATACTCCCTTGACCTCCCTGAGCTCACTGATACCTCCCAGAAAGGAGCTCATACACTTGTCTAGAGGTCTGATTTATGGAAATGCTACCCAAGGGTCACCTCCAGATTTCCTGGTCTGAAGGCCAGAGGGCTTATGAATATGGTCCACAAGACTATATATTTGCATACTTCAAAACCTGTTCCCCAAGTATCTGGCTTTCAAATAGCCTAAAGCTAAGTACCAAGTGAGATCCTTCCCCTTGGAATACTGAAAAGTCTTGACATACCTTCAACAACAGAAACCTGTCAAGAATAAATCAGGCTGTAAGACAATCACAAAGGTTCAAACGACAACCAACCACCAGGGCAAGGCTGAATTATAAACTTCCTCACATACACAAAGCCAGTACTTCAAGACACAGAGAGGTCACCATCTCACCCAATACATAGGAACACAGCATCAAACAGAATGACAAAACAGAAATATGTGCCAAAAGAAAGAACAAGACAAACCTTCAGAAAGAGCCCTTAATGAAATGGGGATAAGTCATCTACCTGACAAGAGACTTAAAAGAAACAGTCATAAAGCTGCTCACTGAACACAGATGAATATATGAACACAGTGAGAACTTCAGCAAAGAGATAAAAAATATAACGAAGTATGCACAGCTGAGAACACAATAACTGAACTAAAAAATGCACTAAAAGAATTCACTAGTAGACTAGATAACATGGTAGAAAGAATCAGTGATCTAAAAGACAAAGCTAGGAAACATCTGAACTAAGCAGCAAAAACAACAATAATAATATAAGTGAAATTAAAGCGAAGAGATCTTAGGGGTTCTGTGGGAAAACAAGAGGACTAACATTTACGTTGTGATGGTCTCAGGAGAAGAAAAAAAGAAAGGGGAAGAACTTATTTGAAGAAATAATGGCTGAAGATCTCCCTAACCTGGGAAAGGAAACAGACATCCAGGTCTCAGAAGCCCAGAGAACTCTAAATAAGATGACATTCAGACAGAAACTCATAAGGAAAACATTGGCCTTAGTGACAACTTGTATCAGATCTACTTAACAGACACCTACAGAATATTCCGGGGCTTCCAGGTGGCTCTGGTGGTAAAGAGCCTGACTGCCAGTGTAAGAGGCATAAAAGATTCAGGTTCAGTCCTTGGGGTGGGAAGACCCCCTGGAGCAGGGCACAGCAACCCATTCCAGCATTCCTGCCTGGAGGATCCCATGGACAGAGGAGCCTGGTGGTCTACAGTCCATGGGGTCACAAACAGACACAACTGGAGTGACTCAGCATGCACAAAACATTCCACCCAAAAGCTGCAGGACATATTCTTTTCAAGTGCACATGGAAAATTCTCTAGGACAACCATAAAACAAATTTCAATTTTAAGGAGACTGAAATCATATCAAGCATTTCTTCCAACCACAATGGCATGAAACTTGAAATCAATTACTAGAAGAAAACTGTAAAAATCACAAATATGTGAATATTTAACAACAGACTACTGAACAACCACTCGGTCAATGAAAAATATCAATAGAGAAATAAAAACATACTTTGAGACAAATGAAATACAACATACCAAAACCTATGGAACAAAAGTGGTTCTAAAAGGGAAGCTCTAAGAAATATCAGCGTACTTCAAGAAACAAGAACAATTTCAAAAAAACAATTTAACTTTACATCTAAAGAAGCAAGAAACAAAGATGAAACAAAGTACAAAGTCAGCAAAAGAAAGTAAATAATAACAATCAGATAGAAATAAAATAGAGATTAAAAGGACAATAGAAAAGATCGGTAAAACTAACAGCTGATTCTCTGAAAAGATAAACAAAATTGATGAACCCTTAGCCAGACTAACCAAGAAAAAAAGAGGCCTGAAATAAATAAAATTAGAAATTGAAGAGGAGATGTTATAACTGATACTACAGAAATACAAAGGATCTTAAGTAAGTAAGTGACAGTCACTCAGTTGTGTCCGACTCTTTGTAACACCATGGACTATACAGTCCATGGAATTCTCCAGGTCAGAATACTGGAGTGGGTAGCCTCTCCCTTCTCCAGGGGATCTTCCCAACCCAGGGATCAAACCAGGTCTCGCTCATTGCAAGCAGATTCTTTACGAGCTGAGCCACAAAGGAAGACCAAGAATACTGGAGTGGGTAGTCTATCCCTTCTCCAGGGGATCTTCCTGATCCAGGAATCGAACCTGCAGGGTCTCCTGCATTGCAGATGGATTCTTTACCAACTGAGCTATCAGGGAAGCAGGGATCTTAAAAGAGTACCCTAAACAATTACTTGCCAACTCATTGGGCTACATAGTAGTAATGAATACATTCTTAGAATCACAGAATCTTTAGAGACTGAATTAGGAAGAAACAGAAAATCTGAATAGACCAAAACACATAAAGAGATTGTGGGAGGCTTTTGATTACTGATCAAACAGAAGTTTGGGACCAGATGGCTTTTCTAGTCAATTTTATTAAACATTTAAAGAAGAGTTAATACCTATCCTTCTAAAACTCTTTCAAAGGTTGAACAGGAGGAAATTCTTTGAAACTCATTTGATGAGGCTAGCATTTTTGTGATACCAAAAATCAGACAAACTTAAAAACCAAAAACATCACAAAAAGTGAAAATTACAGGCCAATATCCCTGATGAACACAGATGCAAGAATCCTCAACAAAATATTAGAAGATCAAATTTAACAATATGTTAAAAGAATCATATACTATGATCAAGTAGGATTTACTCAAGGGATGTAAGGATGGTTCAACATCAACATCTGCAAAGTAATATGATACATTACATTAACCAAATGAAGAACACAAGTCATTTGATCATCTCAATAAATGTATAAAAACACATCTGACAAAATTCAATATCCATTTATACTAAACTTTCAACAATGTGGGCACAGAGGGAATGTACCTCACCACAATAAAGGTCATATATGAGAAGCACATAGCTAACATTATACTCAACAGTGAAAAGCTAGAAACGTTTCCTCTAAGATGAAGAATAAGACAAGAACGTCCACTCTCCCCACTCTTATTCAGCATAATATTGGAAATCCTTGCCAAAGACATCATGCAAGAAAAATAAAAGGCATCCAAGTTGGAAAGAAAACAGTAAAACTGTCACTATACACAGATTAAATTATTTTATATGTAGAAAACCCTAAAGTTTTCTCCCATCCAAGTACTAACCAGGCCCGACCCTGCTTAACTTCCGAGATCAGACGAGATAGGGCGTGTTCAGGGTGGTATGGCCGTAGACTAAACTTTTCTCCAAAAGACTGTTAGAACTAATAACCAAATTCAGTGAAATGGCAAGGCATAAAATCAATATACAGAAATTGGTTGCATGTCTATATACTATGAGAAATTAATATAACAGTCCCATTTACAATTGCATCAAAAAGAATAAAATACCTAAAATTAATTTTACCAAAAAGTTGAAAAACCTGTACTCAGAAAACTCTAAGACACTGATAAAAGAAATTGAAGACACAAAGAAATGAAAAGATATTTCATGCTCATGGACTGGAATAGTTAATATTGTTAAAATGTCCATGTTACTCAAAGCAATCTATAGATTCAATGCAATACCCATCAAACTCCAACATTATTTCATAGAAACAGAACAAATGATTCTAATAGTTGCATGGAAACACAAGACTGTGAATAGCCAAAGCAATCTTGAGAAAGATGAACAAAGCATCATGCGCCTCAATTTCAAACTATATTTTAAAGCTAGAGTAATCAAAACAATGTGACGTTGACATGAAAACAGAAAAACAGACCAACGGAACAGAGCAAAGAATCCAAAATAAATCCATATTTATTATACGGTCAGTTAATTAGTGACAAAGAGTCAAGAATATGCAATTTTAAAAGGATTGTCTCTTCAATAAATGGTGTTGGCAAAACTGGATAGCCACATGCAAAAGAATGAAACTAGTCCACTATCTTACACCATATCCCCAAATTAACTCTAAATAGATTAAAGACTTGAATGTAAGACCTGAATTCATGAAATTCTTAAAAGATAAAATAGATGGCAAACCCCTTGACATGAGTGTTCTGTGATGAATTTTTAAATCTGATTCCAAAAACAAAGACCAAAAATGCAAGTGGGACTACATTAAACAAACAAACAAAAATTTCTGCATAGCAAAGTTGTTGTTCAGTTACCCCATCATGTCTGACTCTTTGCAGTCTCATAGACTGCCGCATGCCAGGCCTCCCTGTCCCTTACCACCTCCCGAAGTTTGCCCAAGTTCAGGTTTTTCATCAGTGATGCCATCCTGCCATCTTATCCTCTGATGCAAAGTTAACCATCAACAAAAGGTAGAGACAACCTTCTGAATAGAGAGAATATATTTGCAAATCATATACCTGATAATGGGTTAATATTTAAAATATAAAACTCATACTAACTCAACGGCAAAAAATCCAATCTGATTTTTTAATGAGCAGACATTTTTCTAAAGATGCAAATGAATAGTCAACAGATACATGAAAAGATGTTCAGTATCACTAACCATCAGGGAAATGTGAATCAAAACTACAATGAAAAATGCCTCACACCTGTTAGAATAGCTATGATGAAAAATGACATATCTTGACAAGGATGTGGAGAAATGGGCACTCCCATGCACTGTAGATGGGAATGTAAATTGGTGCAGTCAATTTGGAAAAAAGCATGGAGCTTCTCCCCAAAATTAAAAATGGAACTACCATATGATCTAGTAATTCCACTTCTTTGGTGTATGCATGCTAAATCTATTCAGTTATGTCTGATTCTGTGCAACTCTATGGACTGTAGCCCACCAGGCTCCTCTATCCATGGGATTCTCCAGGCAAGAATACTGGAGTAGGCTGCCATGCCCTCCTGCAGGGGAATCTCCCTGACCCATACATAAAACTGTATAATGTTAGGTGAAAGAACTATTATGTAAAACTGCATAATCTTATGAATATGTATATATACACATATATACATATATGAAAAAATATATATATATACACACACACACATATTTGTATTCATTCCCTGGTGGCTCAGTGGTAAAGAATCCAGCTGCAATGCAGGAGATGTGGGTTTGATCCCTGGGTTTGTAAGATCCCATGGAAAAGGAAATGGTAATCCACTCTAGTATTCTTGTCTGGGAAATCCCAGGGACTGAGTAGCCTGGCGGGCTGGTCCATGGAGCCGCAAAAGAGTTGGACATGACTTAGTGACTAAACACACACACACACACATATACAAATATCAGAGAGGTGAGTAAAAAGTATATACCAGATATGTATATATGTATGTATATACGCCTGTATGTGCATGTGTGTATATACACATACATTCTATACTGAACAGTGAGTGAAAAATATGGAATTCACAATATAAAAGGAAGATTCAAAATAATTCAAACAGAATTTAATGTCTAAAAGTTCAACTACATTTATAAAATTAACACCCTAGAAAGAAGATGTAGGATGTAAATTATGCATCTTTGTGGTAGACAGGGAGGAGGAAGAGAAAGGAGGAAGCAGGAGAATGCAAAGATCTCTCCCTACATAGAGATAGGGCTTTCCTACCTCTGTGGTGGCACTAGTGGCAAAGAATCCGCCTTCCAGTGCAGGAGATGTAAGAGATGTATGTTTGATCCTTGGGTCGGGAAAATTCCATGGAGGAGGAAATGGCACCCCACTCCAGTATTCGTGCCAGGAGAATCTCATGGACAGAGAAGCCTGGTGGGCTACAATCCATGGGATCACAAACACTCAGACACAACTGAGCATCTGAGGACATAGATATAAAGTTATTGTTCTATTTGACTTGAAAATCAGAAAAGCTTAAGTACAAGGCTGTGCTTTGCCTATTTATTTAACAGTTAGGAAAAGCAGCTTAGTAATACGTCATGAAAATTAAAACATTCATGTTCATTTGATCCAGAAATTTCATGTCTAGGAATCACCCTGAGTAAAAAGTCAAAACAAATGATGTTCAAAGTATCATTTATAGAAATATAAAAAATTTGATGTATTAGGTTCCAAAAATAAAGGCTTAGCACACGTTATCCATTTGAAGAATTATACAGTTTCTTAACTTTGTAAAGAACATAAAATGGATAACAGTATAATATTAGGTGAAAGAAGTATGATATAAAACTGTATAAAACCAATATAGCACAGCTTTGATATAAAACCGATATAGCACAGTTTTGAAAATATATAAAAGGTCAAAAGAGAATAAAGCAAATAATACATAGTAATATTATGGATTAAATTAATTTCTTTACTATATAAATATTAAAAGTGATGAATATTATTTAGAAAAATACAGGCCAAGAAAATAATATCCAAAAATTTAATTATAATTAAATTTTAGAAAGCTGGATCTAAAATACCACAATAAAACAAAATTGTTTATATTATCCTAGAGCTAAGCTAGTATTTGAAACAATGAAGCCTTTCTTCACTTGTTTTTGTCAATGTTCTGCTAAAAGCATTTCACCCAAGTGAAGACAGGTGAGGAACACTAAGTTACACCATGACATAGTTGTATGATATGTTTTAAAATTTTTACAAAGGTATGGCATCTGTTCCTTGTGCAAAGGAATCTAACTTATGCAAATTAGAATCATTTTGGAGCTATATTTCAGGGAATTTGCCTTTTACTTCTTTAATGAACACGCTTCAGGATAGTGAGTATGAAACATTTAAAGTAATTAGGTTTATAGATATACAGAACATTGCATATCTGTGTAGTATAAGCCCACTTAATGTGAACCTGGTTTTGTCTGATCTGTGTCAGTTCCGAGCAAAGCCCATTATAAATGAATTCCAATGATGAGAGGATCTTGTTTTTCATTCACTTCAAGTCGAGTTTAAAATATAATACTGTTTCAAAGCTTACAGAGATCCAAAAATCCCTCAAAATAATCGTTATGTTATAATCACCATAATTTATGTCAGAGCTTGTGAAATCCTGTCAGCAGTTTTATACTACTTATGTAGGATTCCCAATCCACCCACAGGCAAAGCTGTATGAACTAGGCCAGCTGTTAAATCAACTGATCTAGCACTAGTTACAGGATTTTTCACACCTAGGAAATGACTGACTACTATAACAAGTGATGCTGCCTTCCAAAGTTATTTTGTCACCTTAACAGAAAGGTACATCTATTCAGTAAATATAAAAAACTAAAACATGCTCACTTTGGAAATGACATAGCCAGGTAATAGACAAGAAAGGTGCCTCTTACTTGGTTAGCATCTGTGCCAACATAAGTTCTTCCAATAAAATATTTTTAAATGTTAAACAACACAAAGAAATCAATTCAGGGATACTAACTGTGACAAATTCATCTCACTGCAATTATCTCTCCACTAGCCACCTCTAATTTTTCTTTTCCAATCATTCTTTAAACCTCACTTCTACTGCAAATTCTTCAGTGGAACTGCTCCACTAGAGCCACTGAGGTGGAATCTCAGAGTATTGCCTTGATCCTTATTGTATGAACTGTTCCTATAGCAAGACCGGTGAAATCATACTTTCTCCCTCTTTGGTATTCTATGAAAGTGTTTCCTACATGCTATCACTCTGAGATCTTTGTTTTTTTCCTTCCTTCTTCCTCTTCCAGCCCCTTATGTATTAAAAGTAAGGTTCTATCATAGGCCCCTTTTCTACTGGAAAATCCTATAGACTACTAGGTCTTCAAATATCACCCGAAATCCAGAAACTTCCAAATATTTACCTGTATGCTAGATCACCCTTTTGGGTTTCTCAGGTGGCTCAGAGTTAAAGAATCTACCTGCCATTACAGGAAACGTGGGTTCAATCCCTGGGTCAGGAAAATTCCCTGGAGGAGTAAATGGCAACCCACTCCAGTATCCTTGCCTGGAAATTCCATGGACAGAGGAGCCTGGTGGGCTGCAGTCCGTGGGGTCGCACAGAGTTGAATATGACATAGCAACTGAGCATGCACATCACTCTTTGGAGGTCCAATCTTGTGCACCTGGCTATTTACCAAACAGGTCCCTTTGAATGTGCCACAGATATTCAAAGCACCTATTCCTTCGTTTTTGTACCCTCCAATACTTAGCCGAGCACTTGGAACATCATAGATGTGTGATAAATAAGTGAATAAGTAAATTAGTTAATCAGCTACATGTAGTCGGTCTAATAAAAGAGAATCTGAAATTATAAGTGTATTAGTTTGACCTCCCAGGGCTATTTTTTAACTGAAAAAGGTTACAGTGGTCATAGAGACATTAGGCCAGGTTTCCAAAATTACTGTATCCTCACTTTTACTCTATTAGTACAAGCCAGAAATGGAATCTGAAAAATAACCTATGGACAGTTTTCCAAAATCATTGTGTTCCGCTGATCCCCTAATCCTTCCTCCTGAGGAAGATTTAGCTACACTGCTTATCTATGCTATGTAAGTCATACAGGCTGTCAAAGATTTCAACATAATACAAAAAGTCATAGCCAAAGTGTGTTGTCAAATAGAAGGATAATGGATAGCAAAATGAATAGTAAACCCCACAGGGTGAAAACATCTCTTAATCTCTGTCACATATGAGAATTTCATTAATATAAATTAATAGTGACAGACTACAGACAAATAGTACATGTGGTCCTCAGAAAGTTTCATTGCCTGCTATTTGGTACCAAGGCAATGCAATTAATGCAAATCAAACTATAAGTACAGTTTAACAGGATACTGTAATACATACAATATGTATCAATTTGTTGGAGACCACTAAATTGTCCCCCATTGTATACTTATTTTAAACGTAACTGACAAAAAACAAAGCAACTATATTCAATATCCTGAGATAAACCATAAAGGAAAAGAATATGAAAAAGAACATATATATATATATATATATATATATATATACATGTATGCACATACATATATATCTGAATCACTTTGCTATACAGAGAAATATTAATTTATATATTATAAATAAACTATACTTCAATAAAAAAATAAACATAGCTTCCACTCCTCCCCAGTTTCAGCTGAACACTTAGTTCCTGAGCTGGAGTTTCTATTTCCCAGCATGTTAGGTGTGAACATGTGACTGAGTTCAAATCAATAACATGGAGCAAAAATGGTACTTGTAGTATCCAAGGAATCTTCAACCTAAAGACAAGTTGCTTGGGACTTCCCTGGCAGCCTAGTGATTGAGATTTAGTGCTCCCAGTATAGGGGGCACAGGTTCAATCCCCGATCAGGTATCAGGGAACCAAGATCCCACATGCCACACGGCATGGCCTTTAAAAAATTCCTGACAAACTACTTTCAAATTCTGTTTTAAAAAAGTGACAGGTTGCTTGCCCATTACACATTCTTCCCCTGGGAGGGAACAGTAACAACCTTGGACTCAAAAACAGAAGGGCAAAACTGATTGATTTTAAAGCAGCTGTCTGCCCACCTTGTGAAAAAGAAGTAAGTTTCTATCTTAGATGAAACACATTTTAGGATCTCTTTGTCATACAACTTGGCCTATACCGTAAGTAAAAGAATAAATACTCTGTCCAAAAGACAATTCTTTCAAAATTAACATGGCAAACAGACAAAGTGAAATATGGTACTAAACAGCCAACTTAACATCTCCATATTTCTTGATTGACTGATACACTTTGTCGTCATTTTCCAAAGCATTTTGGCATCCATTCTCATTTAATCCTCACAGTATCTTTAAGTCATGGTCACCATTTCAATTTAGAAGACTATGGCTCAGATTATGGTTAGATGATTTGTTTGGGGTCAAACAATGACAGACTTAAGACAATCACTCAGTCTAGCACATTTCTCATTGCCCCAGGCCAAATTGAAGTGGGCAAATGTCCTTCCCTGTGGGCTAACTGCCCTCAAAGTAGAATGCGTGCTTAAAGATGGAAACTAGAGGGACAATGACTCCCCCAGTCCCTCACTTAGGGGGATCTGGAGATATGAAGTCATAAACAAAGTCAGGAATAAACCTCCAAATTCATACTAATGGCACATGCTCTGTAAGTTTACTTTGGTTTTGCTTTGATAAGGCCAAGGGCAGAAATTAAATTAGTAGTCTCATATTTAGCACTCTAAGAAATGGAATGAATTCAAAAACATTTTAATTTTTATCTCATTTGACAAAAGATGCTATTATTCTCTGAGGAAAAGACATGAGCTATACTTGGTTTTAAGTGAAAGAGAGAAGTGCTACTGTATTTCTAAGTTGCTTATATTATTTTCACACTTACTGTTTTATAGCAATTTGGGAGATAAGTATATATTGGTCAAATAAGGAACTCATTTAAATGGGAAAATAACTTACTTTTAATTTTTCTTTTTATTTTTTCCTGAAGTGGAAATGAAAAATAATTCAATCAATCCTAAAACTGGGCAAGTCAGTAACATATCATTTGTCAGCAAGGCAGTAGATGATATTGATATGTGTATATATATATATACATATATATAGCTCAACAAAAAATCGGTCACCTTAAAAATATAAATGACATAGTTAACAGAGTCCTCATTTCAACCTTGATGCCTGTTTTGATGGAGAGATGCTGACAGAGCCTTACATAAGTAGAAAGCCTCAGTGAGGTCACCAGCTACTGTAAGTAGAGGAGTTTGGCCACAGAAAGTTCAAGGACTATTCCAAATTCCAGTATCACATCAAAACACAGCAGGAATTGACTGATGGGTCCATCACATTAATATACTGATCTTTTCACATTTCCTTCCAGTTAAATCTCAGATTACAGAATACTATGGCACTGATTACAGTGTGTTATAGCTCCCTGAGCCTACTACTATCAACACTATTCAAAATCTGGCTAGTTATATTCTAATTTTATCTCCTATTATTCCCCAAAAACTGTCCTGGGACTCTCGTGTTTCCAGGCTCCTCACTTTTCCTGAAAAAATAATAAACAAGATATAAGCTTTCTGAGATTCCAGTGCCTAGCACAGGACCGCAGAAAGGCAGATGCCAAGATAAGATCACCAGCGTCATCCACAATTAGGCTTTTTAAGAGACTGGGATAGTAGCAGCAGTGTTAGTCATTCAGGCACGTCTGGCTGTTTGTGATCCCAAGGACTGTAGCCAACCAGGCTCCTCTGTCTACTGGAGTGGGTTGCCATTCCCTTATCCAGGGGATCTTGAATAAACTATCCTCCTCTGGACAGGTGAGTATAAGATGCCTATTGCATGTGGGAGAGGAGATAATGACAAGGACACAGATAACATTTCAAGCCACAAGACAGAAGTGAGGTCACCTGAGGAAGGAACAACACTGAAGATGAAAGGATCCCATAGGTAAAGGCTGGGAGAAGGAAAATAAGCCAGTAAGTGAAGAAGTAAGACAGAGAGAAAGAGGGATGAATTTCCCAAAGTGTTTTAAAAAGAGAAGGTCAAATACAATCAAGGATCAAAATAAGACAGGCCCCAAAGTTGACCTTGGCCTTCGCCAGTATGGAGCCCTCAGTGGCCTGACGGAAGCAGTTTTCATGGATCGGGCTCTCCAGAGTCCTTGCTGGGGAGATTCAAGGAAAGTTTGATGCCAGCTTGGAGAAGAAGTGTGAACAAAGCTTTCTAGAAAATATCATGTGTCTTAAAGGTCAATGCAATGCACCTGAAAGAAAAATGGCAGATTCTAGGTTCCAGACCAAAGATTCTGGTTCTGTAAATTTGGGAGTCAGGGGAGCCCCAGAGATCTAATTTTAAAGGAATAGAGAAGAAAATATTGTCAGTTTTCTGGGGGCACTTTTGGAGCATGGTCGGCTACATGGAGGTTTCAGTCATTTTTGTGGGTCTATTGCATCAAACCCAACCAACCAATCACAAACAAGCAATCAACTAATTGACCCTTTTGCTGACCCACTCACAATACTTGTTCTACCTCCATGAGTCAGGGTGTTGGGGTCAACTGACATTCCCATATTTTTAAAGAAAACTGGGAACACAAAGATGTTTGAGAAAAGCAATATATCATTTTATCCGTGTTGGAGCCAGGAACTCTTCCAGGAAAGCTTGGGTTGCCTATCCTAGGAAGATGCCCTTGCCACACAAAAAAGATGTAAAAATATTTTAAAATGTTTTTTTGTTTTCATATTCATCCTTGGTAAGAGACATTCTCTAAGAAACGGGCTACTTCCTACTGGGTGATAAGATGATCCATTTATGTATTAACACAGAAACCTTGTTTGGATTTTATTTTCTGAGCCTGAAAGCATTTGTGGATTCAAGGATTTAAGTACATTGCCTGTTAAACTGCATTTCTCACTTGCGGGCACCATACATCAATCATGCTGGAGAAAAACATTCCTCCTGGAGCGAGAGGTTTCAAAGACTTCCTCTCTATTGCTTCTGGGTCTGGGTGGGTGGTGTACAGAATCAGATCTCATTGATGTCTATATTTGCATCATAAAAATAAAAAAATGAAGGTAATGGACCCACGCTGGAGTTTTTCTCACTCTCCTGTGGCTTGAGGCTATTGTTGTAAATATTTAAACATTCAGACTTGTCTGGGTGAAAAGAAACACTAGCTCTCTCTTGTATTTCCTAAGACAAGAAAAGGCAGAACATCTGAATGACCACCATTGACCATGTTCTTCCTCTTACCCTTCAATCTGATGTCCATACTATATCAAATAATGTATAATGGTAGACCACAGGTGTCCCCCTAACACACATCTTGGGAAATAAAGGATGGTGGTGCTGAAGAGATGCCATCTCTCAACAACCTTCTCTGATATAATATTCTGCAGGGCATACCTGTGTGTGCATGCACACACATATAGTATAAATCTGTATTATCAATGCAAAATAGGAAAGAGGGCTAAAAAGTTATGAAAAACTCTGGAAGTCAAAAATTTTAATGTAATTGACAAAAGCTATAAAGGCACAGTCCAAAATAAGAACAATCATGAATAGTTTCTGGCTGCACCAGAAAAACTCCAAGCTCGGATGGAACAGAAAGAGTAGAAAGGGTCTCCTACATAATAGTCTGTGTGATTTATTCAAATGAACTATTCTGTGGCCATCTCCCTTCTAGCACACAACAAAGGGAAGCAAGGAAGTTTGATCTCAGGATTGAAAAGAACTGTCCTCACAGAGACTAGACTGGTGGTTGCCAAGAGGGAGGGGGTAGGAGAGGGATGGGCTGGGAGTTTGGGGTTAGTAGATACAAACTATTATATATAGGATGGATAAACAATAAGGTCCTGCTATATAGCACAGGGAACTACATTCAATATCCTGTAACAAGCCATAATGGAAAAGAACATGAAAAAGAATGTGCGGTGGCGCTCGTGGTAAAGAATCCGCCTGCTAATGCAGGAGACATAAGAGACGCAGGTTTAATCCCTGGGTCAGGAAGATCCCCTGGAGGAGGGCACGACAAGCCACTCCAGTACTCTTGCCTAGAGAATCCCATGGACAGAGGGGCCTGGAGGGCTGCAGTCCCTAGGGTCACACAGAGTTAGACACAACTGGAGCGATTTAGCAGGCACATTCGCACATGTGTATAACCGAGTCACTCTGTTGTACATCAGTAATTAACACAACATTGGAAGTCAACTCTATTAAGCAAAGAAAGAAAAAAGAATTATCCTCTACTGAGGGTTAATTTCATCCTTGGGCAGACAGGGTCAGTGTGTTAGGGTGGCATTTGAAGATTGGATTCTGTGTGGGGTGGGGGCCTAAGAAAGAAATAAAAAGGAACTGGTATCCACTGGTGCCTCTGCAAGAGATACTAGTAGAACCCTGCTAGTCAGAGCTGTCAGCCTGGAAGACCTCAATGAATCATGGAGAGCTCTAGGTTGCTTCTTTAGCTGTGGCTATCTAGTGGTAGAGACCCCTGAACTTGTCCAACATGCTCCAGGAAGAGGCCAACTCTACAGAAAGAAACTTAGCTCCTTGAAGGCCAGTATTTCAGTATGGTTCCCTAAGCCAGGATCATTACTGATATAATAGGCATGAAGGCAGAGCAGGACATGTCTGATTGCCACTCTTCATTTCAGATCTTTAAATATGACCAGGAAAATGTCATATGGGAACTAAAAGGTAGGAGGTTGAAAGTGAGGACTCCCTTCTGCCAATGGATCCCTGCCTCCTGAAGACAGACAGACTGCATCCAGGGGCTGTCTACATTTTCATGAGGCAGCCCCTCTTTCTAGTTTGCAGCTCTGCTAAAGCAGAAAAACGGCACAGTGGGGGACTTCCCTGGTGGTCCAGTGGTTAAGAATTCATCTTGCAATGCAGGGGAATGGGTTCCATCCATGGATCCAATGGAATCCATTGGATCAAGGAACTAAGATCCCACATGCTGCAGAGCAACTAAGCAGGTAAGTTGCAACTACTGAAGCTTATGTGCTCTGGAGTCTGCATGATGCAACTGCTGAGCCCGCATGATGCAGCTAGAGCGTCCGTGCGCTGCAATGAAAGATCCCGAGTGCTGTAGGACCCGAAACAGCCAAAAAAATAAAAACAAATATTTGTTTTAAAGAGAAAGGGCACAGTGGGAGAACATGCCCTCCTCTGAAATGACAGAACAATTTTCTTCTTCAACTTTGCCTCCAGAGACCTTGGGCTTCCAGCCTAGAGGATTCTTTAATACCAAGATAAACAGTTTCCAGCAGAATCAGGCCCATGGCATGACTGCCAATCACTAGGAAGATTTTAGCATAGTGTTGGAAGATGCAGAGAAAGGACTTATGAAGTAGAAGATAAAAATAAAAATAAGTAAAACCCAATAACAATTCAGTAGCGAACTTTTCCATTTTTCTCAAAGTGAAGTGAAAGTCACTCAGTCGTGACAGACTTTTTGCGACCCCATGGACTATACAGTCATGGAATTCTCCAGGCCAGAATACTGGAGTGGGTAGCCTTTCCCTTCTCCAGGGGATCCTACCAACCCAGGGATGGAACCCAGGTCTCCCGCAGGCAGTTTCTGTACCAGCTGAGCCACCAGAGAAGCCCTCTCTCAAAGAGACTGGATTAAACACCATTGTTTCCACTCTCAATGCTATAGTGTGATATATAGGAAGAAATTTGAGTTTATTCTCCAAAGTGCTCAAATGTCTTATAGTATAACATGGTTACCACTCTGGTTAAAAAGTGCTCTTATTAGAGGTAATTAGAGGGCTGATACAGCCTGAAGGAAATGGCACTGACTCTTGTTGGAAAGGTAATTAGAAAACCATTTTGTCCTGACAATGGAAACTCTCTCTGATTCAGGAGAAAAGAAGTTTCTTTCTCTTGAAGGGCAAGGCAAATTAAGTAGGTGTTAGAATGTGGTTATAGGAGTCTTGAATGCTTTCACTGGTAAATCTAAAGAGAAATGTTGTAACACACAGCACCTCTTAATTTAGGGAGAGACCCTGTACCCAGGGTCACCATTTCTCGGCACCCATTCATCACTGGAAGAGGAGCAGGATCAGAACATAGCATCTCATAACTTCACATCGCCTGAGCCCTGCTCACATTCACTCTCCTCTCAGCTCTGCCAGGTCTGACCAAAACGGTCCTTTAGCTTTAGCTGTATACCTATTATGGGGCTTCCCATGTGGCAGTAGTGGTAAAGAACATGCCTACTCATACAAGAGACATCAGAGACACAGGTTCGATCCCCTGGAGGAGCGCGTGGCAACCCATTCCAGTATTCTTACCTGGAGAATCCCATGGACAGAGAAGCCTGGTGGGCTACAGTCCATGGGGCCACAAAGAGCCAGACATAACTAAAGCAACTTAGCACACAGCACAAATACCTGTTATAATTCACAAAAGGACATTCTTCTAAAACTTAGGATCTAATTCAGCTTTTATCCCTGTGTGGTCTCCTAACCAGCAGTAGCTTCACCGGCAAACTTGGTAGAAATGCAGATTCTCGGGTCTTTCCTGAAACCAACTGAAGCAGAACCTCTATGGGTAGGGCCCACCAATCTTTACCAAGACCCCCCAGGTGTTTCTGATCTCACTTTACTTTAAGAACCATGCTCAATAAATGGTTAATAAGTTAATCAGCCCATCCTTATTACATTCATTACCCACATGTGTCCCACCCCTAGAATTTTCAAAATTAACTAATCTCGAAAGTCCATAATTAGTTTCTTGAGTTGCTTTCAGCATTGAGTAAAGATTCCAAGTTTTTTCTTTTCCTTTTTTTTAAATCTCATTTTGAGGGTAGGGGACTAGAGAATCAGTAAGGGACTTGCTTCATCGCATCTGGTGAAAACTCCATTTATTTCAAATAGTGCAAAATAGCTGCACTGCTGCGAAGCCAGCTTTCATACTAATGATGAAGGTACCATTTAAAAAATCAGCATGGGGTCAGTAACCATGATAAGTAGAATGGTAGGAGGTACACCTGTGCTGTTACTCTATTTTTTTTTAAAAAGTATTTCCTCTGAAAGCCTTAAGTAGCTAAGACCATTCAGTGAATGGACTGGGCAACATTTGAGATTTGAAGAGTCATGAGCTCTTTGTACCATTAAAACAAATACATATCTGGGGTTTAGACATAGACAGGTCGCTTATCAGTGGATAGTAATTTAGCTATCCTAATCCTTATTTTTGATGAAAATAAGCCACATTTAGACAAGGCAGATGTAAGTCAATTTAGAAAGGCAATTTACTATGATGAGGTTGTTAACGAGTCAAAAAGAATATCAGGAAATTTATGCAAATATTTTTGGGAATTTGTTCTGAGTATGCAAATGCCACATAATTAGTTATCCTGCTTTTCATGCAAAATTAAATTTGCTATAATAACAAATCACAGTCAAGAATAAGACTAGTTAACATGGGAGGGACCCTCATTTTTATGACTGAAAGGCTGTAAATTGAGAGTAAACTGCAGGTGAATCTCACTGCAGTCTCCAGTATTGTTATTCACTCAGATCAAACAAAACCAACTGGAGTAAGAGGTGGGAGGATTCTGCTGACTGTGGCACCTCTTGTCTGGATACAAGAATCAAAAGCAGTGGAAGCCTCTCATTACTTTGGAACGACTCAGCACTATCATTTAATAATATCAGAAAAACAAAACCAAACTTCTATTTTGGAATCTCCCTAAAATCTAAGAACTGCTCCATTCCTTCCCGCCCTTGGCTGACAGGCTGGAGAGAATTTAGCCTTTGAGCATATTGATTCTCCCTTCCTCATTCTGTAAACACTCCCACTAACCAGTGGGCTCTGGACCTCCTTTTGTTGGACAGGTTCTGTGTCTTATGACCTTGCTGGAAAATCTGGAAATTAGGCTCTACGTGCCTCCTGGCCTGCCACTAGTGGTAAAGAGCTCACCTGTCAATGCAGGAGACATAAGAGACGTGGGTTCAATCCCTGAGTTGGGAAAATCCCCTGGAGAAGGGCATGGCAACTCACTCCAGTATACTTGCCTGGAGAATCCCATGGACAGAGGAGCCTGGTGGACCACAGTCCATAGGGTTGCAGAGAGTCGGACATGATTGAAGTGACTTAACACATGCGCACACACACACACACCTTCTGGCCACTTGAGTTATAGGTCATTTACACAGGGCACTTGAGTTATAGTCCCATTTGCACAGGACTGAGGCTTCTCAGTGTATGAGACTTTCAGGGCTAACACCAGGGAAGTCTTGGACAAACTGGGTCAAGGTGGTCACTCTACTGTAATCATAACTTTCTCTCTTAACTCTCAGCCTTTTTGCCCACTCTGTAACCAAGGGGGACCCCCAGGGGTCTTCCCAGGACACACTTTCTTCCAGGTCCTCCACCTGCCTCTTATTCATAGAAAAACTTTAGCCTCCTAGGCCTTCTCTGAGTTCCAAAGTGTAAATTTAACCAGAGAAGTGAGAAAATGCTGAAAGAAAGGAAAACAGTCAAGCAAGACAAAATATAATAGTTTAGCCATTAAACTATTGGAACTAAGTCAAGGACCTTTAGTTCCTCTTCAAGGGCTGTAGATAATATTCTGAGCCATATCTTCTGAGCTGTTTTGTGGATACTGAAACCCCCACCAGGTGGAAGAATTTAATTGTGTGTTGCCCACAAGCATGTAGCCCCCAGACCTGCTGGAACCAGAAGGTTGATGATGCTGACTCCTGGTTACCTCATCATCAACCAATCAGAAGAACATCCATGAGCTGATCACATGCCCTGCAACCCTTTCCCTCACCCTGTCTTTAAAAACTTTTCTCTGAAAGCCTTTCAGAGTTCAGGACTTTTGAGCACCATTCACCTGGACGCCTTGCTTTGGCATCCTGCAATAATAAACGCTGCACTTTTCTTTACCACAACCTGTTGTGAGTAGACTGGCATTACTGTGAATGGGCAAATGAACCCAAGTTTGACTTGGTAACAGTTTCTCATTACTGGGCTTCAGTTTTTCTAAAAAATGTTTTAAGTTCCTTTCTGGAAATGGATTCATCCCTAAACTTTAGTGCAACTGACCTGACTTAACTCTAGGGGGTGCTTTTGCTCATCCACCATCTTCCAAAGAGGTGGACAGTGATGAGTCCAATCACTGTCCCAGGCCTTGCATTATCCCACGTGGACTGCGCTGGAATCAAAGGCTTGCTGTCTTACAGGGAGCTCACTCTCAGAAGGCACATGCCCTCAACACCACCCCCAGGTCAAAGTCCCCAAGATAGATCAGTTTGCATCACAGCCATGCCTCCACCCTAGACACTGTGTGTGACAACTATTACTACTCAGGACATTTCAGTGGGGCCAGCCCTTCAACCAGTCTGGACTCAGTTATATTCTTGGTTTCCAGTTAGTCCACACTGACTTATTATTGATATCCCAGTTTTACTTCTTAAAATATACTTTCTGTCTCCTATTAGAAGTGAATACTGTACTTCTTGAACATTCATGTTGTCCTTCCTCGAAGGATCACAAAACACTGGGCATAATACTGTTGCTCTGTTTAATATAGTGCTTTACTGTATTAGTGTTGGGCACACTTCATTTTATTGTGCTTCACTTTATTGTGCTTTGCAGAGACATGTTTTACAAACTGAAGGTTTATGGCAACCAGGCCTCGAGCACGTCTGCAGGCACCATTGCTCCAATGGCGTTTGCTCACTTCATGTCCTTGTGTTACAGTTTGGCAATTCCTGCACTATGTCAAACCATTTCACTGTTATCACTTTATGTGTTATGGTGATCTGCAATCATGATCGTTGATGTTACACCAGGACCCACTGAAAGTTCAAATCATAGCATTTTTTAGTATTTTCTTACTTTATAAATAAAGTATTTTATTTTATAAAGTATTTTTTTTAATTAAAGGATGCATATTTTTTCTAACATAATGCTACTGTACACAAAATAGGCTATCGTATGGTGTAGACATAACTTTTATATGCACATTGAAACCAAAAAATTCTTATGACTTGCTCTACTGCAGTATCTGCTTTACTGCAGTGATCTGGAACTGAGCCCACAATATCTCCAAGGTTGGCTTGTATAATGAGAGAAACAGATTTTAGTAGCATGTTTTTGGCTAAAAGTAGAAGCCAAAGCTGTACTAAATTTAGAAAGAAACTCCAGAATTTGAAAGCTGCAGCCATTCCTTAGATTTGATAAAAGATGGACATGGTAGAGATAATCTGTAAAAACAAAAGGGGGAAATGAATGATAAAAGGACTTTGTCTGCCTGGCCATGGATGACACATGGAGACATCCAGCTTCCTATTGAGGCTGGCTGTTAAAAGCACTTGACTTTCTTGGTTTCAAGAGCTTGCTATCTACCTCCTTGCTACACTCCAAGCTTGAAAGGAAATAGTCCCTATCCACATACAATGGGTTTGACTCTTATATCCTCTATTCCATTTCACCTAAAAAAAAAAAAAAAAAAAAAGACAATACCCAGATTAAGCCCAACTCCAGAGCAATAGTATTTAATTCACTCCAATTTAAGCTAAAAGCCTTCTCAACTTTAACTATGCCTTGTCTTAGCTTGCTTTTAAACTTAATTAGCTAAATCTTAAATTGTGCCTGTGCATTTACTTTACACAAAAGTGTGTTTCTGTAAGAATTGTATGTGGACCTAATTTTCATACACTGAATCATTTTATAAAGTGAGTATCATCCCTCAATTCATCACGTTTGTAAAGTGTATTTTATATATACTAGAGTTGCTTAGCAGAAAATCAGTAGTTAAACATAAATATTAAAATACCAGTAGTTAAATCAGCAAATATTTTAGTACTCACTATGCAAATTCTGTTCTGCTACAGACAAGACCATTCGCCTCTGAGAATGTAACATTGCATAGATGTAGGAAAGTTACACACACTTAATCATATGGACATATTTTACGTCAAAAGGGTACCATTCTAACTATGATTGAGATCCAGCAGCATGTAAGATCAAGGCTTGTGGGAGCTTGTGGGAAAATAATTTATGTATAAAAATCACATTTTACATAATGCCTTATGTTTAATACAGTGTCATACAATTTGTCACTGTCCATTCAAAATATCCTTCTAAAAATTGCATATCAGAATCTGCCCTGGATCAGATGAAGGATACTTACAAGCCATAGAGACTTTGATACTTCTGCTTCTCTGCAGCCTTAGTTATAAGGGGGTGGGGCCACATCAGTAGTTGGCAAACTTCACAAGGCATCAGAATCAACTGGGGACCTTGTTAAAACAAAGATGGCAGGAGCAAGACCTGAGAATCTGTATTTCTAATAAGTTCCCAGGTGATGCTGATGCTGCTGGGCTCAGAATACACTTGGAGAACCGCTGAACTATATCTCAGATCTAGGTGCTAAGGCTGCTGCAGTTTTGAGTATGAAAAAACTTAATTAATGGTCTTACATTTGGACCAGCTGAGAGTTATGTCTTCATATATCCACCATCATCCATCCACTCACTCAAAAACCTCTGTTGAATGTTTATTACCAGTATGTTTTCCAATTGTCCCCAGTTTGGGTAAAAGTAGGGAAGATGATTTAGTAAATAAGATAATAAAACACAGGGACTTCTCTGGTGGTCCAATGGTTAAGATCTGCTGCCTAGTGCAGGAAACGAGGATTCTATCACTGGCTGGGGAACTAAGATCCTGCCTCAGACAGTAAAGAATCTGCCTGCAATGCAGGAAACCTGGGTTTGATCCCTGGGTCGGGAAGATCCCCTGGAGGAGGAAATGACAACCCACTCCAGTGTTCTTGCCTGGAGAATTCCAGGGACAGAGGAGCCTGGTGGGATACGGTCCAAGGGTTCCCAGAAAATTGGACATGACTGAGTGACTAACACTTCCCTGGCAGTCCAGTGGTTAAGGGGTCCTGGATCCCTTCCAAAGTAGGGAATGAGTGTTCTATCCCTGGCCAGGGAACAAAGATTCCACAAGCTGCGGGGCAAGGGCAACTAAGCCTCTGCAACACAGTGAAGGATCTCACACTGTAACTGCAAGCATCTCTCTCCTACTTCAGCATTTTTGGGTTTTCCTCTCTGCCCTTCGCTGGAGAAGCTTAGGAAAGCAAAGACCACGTGGAGACCAGGCTGAGAAAGGGAGAGCTGGGGTTAAAGAGAAGGGAGGACGATTGCATGCCAAGTGTGTAACTGACTCCTAACACGGTGCACACCTGATGGAGACCGAAATCCCCTGTCTGCACAGCGTGAATCAGCTCTCATCAGTGCCAACTGTGCACTAATGAGGCTATGCGTTTCCTGAAACTCACCTCACTTCCTGGCATATACTTCGGGGAGTGCAGGGTTGGCAGCAAAATAAATGAGCAGCATTAGCACAATTGTCTGAGAAATCTGACAGAGAGGTAAATTCGATTTAATTACTGTCCCAGCCTGAAGCACATGTTTATGGGACTGAGGTTCTATAGACACATGTTTAGAAATAATCATAAAAACAGTAACAACAACAAACATGCCCAATACTTTTCTCTAAGACAGAAAATTTCAGTCAACCTCAGCTCCTCACTGCGATGACGGTTGGTCCCATGCAGGACCTGGCATCAACAATTTGAAATGATGCCCAAAGAAACTCCCAGAGATTTTTCTGGAAGTGGCATTAAATCACCCTCACTGTGTGAGATAGATCCTGAGCTCCAGGCAGAAGTCTTCATTTACAGATTTGGCTTCTAAAAATACGTGCCTTTGCCTATATCCTTTGACCTTCCCTCCCCCGCCCCCAACCCACCCCCTGCCCCGATTAGGTTTCCAAGGCCTAAGTAAAGCTTGAAGGCTAGACGGCATTAAGTTTAACTTGTCCATCACTCTTCCCAGACAGTACTAGAGGTAAGGAACCTGCCTGAGAATGCAGGAGACATAGGAGACACAAATTTGATCCCTGAGTCGGGAAGATTCCCTGGAGGAGGGCATGGCAACCCACCCCTATTCTTGCCTGGATAATCCAATGGACAGAGGAGCCTGGAGGGTCACATACAGTTGGATAAGACTGAGGTGACTTAGCAATCATGCACACTTAACCCTATACAAAGCAGAAGTGGGTGAGGAATCAACCCTGCCTTCTGGGTCAACAGATTAATCCACCTCCAGGGATGGTTCAAGGGAACAAGAGACTCTCTATTTTGAGAGTATAGAGGCCTGAATGGCATTTTGGTTTCTCTGAGCTTATTTGTGACAGCAAAACTGACTCACTGAGAAAATCTTTGAAAAACATTTGCTTGGAATGACACTAAAAAATGTTTTAAAGAATTTTGTCAGAAGTAGGAAGTCTGTTTCATAGACGGCTGAGTCAGACCAAACTGCCCGAAAAACTGGAAACTTTGAGCTGTGCTGTAGCTTCTTGGTTGCAAGGCCTGGAGATGTGCTTCTGAAACCAAGGCACAGAGAGAAAGTCCCAGAACTTCTTTGAAGAGTTCACTTGGATGAATTGGGAGATTGTGACTGGCATATTACATTACTGATACTGTATATAAATGGAGAAGGAAATGGCAACCCACTCCAGTATTCTTGCCTGGAAAATCCCATGCACAGAGGAGCCTGGCAGGCTACAGTCCATTGGGTGGCAAGAGTTAGACACGCCTCAGAGACTAGACCACCAGCAGCATCAGTATGTGTAAAATAGACGATTAATGAGGATCCACTGTGTGGCACAGAGGACTCTGCTCAGCGATCTGTGGTGACTGGAACGGGAAGGAAAGAAGGGATACACATAAACGCACTGCCTTTCCTGGTGGCTCGGGGGTAAAGAAACAGCCTGTCCATGCAGGAGATGTCAAGAGATGTGGGGTTCAACCCCCGGGTCAGGAAGACGCCCTGGAGCAGGAAATGGAAACCCACTCCAGTATTCTTGTCTGGGAAATCCCATGGATAGAGGAGCCTGGCAGGCCACAATCCATGGGATCGCAAAGAGTCAGACACGACTTAGCGACTCAACAATGACAACGTGTACATATGGGTGACTAATTTTTTCTGTAGAGCATAAACTAACACAACACTGAAAAGCAACTATACGCCAATAAGAATTTGTTACAAAGAAAGAAGAAAATACCTGGCACATAGAAGATCCTAAAAACAAGAAAAAGTTTCACTTAGGCTTCACAAAGGAGGCCTCCTTTTAGCCAAATAGAAGAAATCTGTTATAGAGGCACACCTAAGCATCCGTTATAATCAAGTAAGAAAATAAATATTTTAAAGCGCCTCCTATAGGCCAAGTACTTTTAAAATCATTTATTTATTTATTCACTTAACAAACTTTGCTGATATCTGCTATATATAGTGCTAGGAGCTGCTGGGTACAATGGTGATAAAAAATAAAGTCCCCTGCATCCATGCCATATATAATCTTTACAACTATCTGGGAGGGAGGAAGCAAGAGAGGAACGAGGCAGTGGTATCTCACTTTATAAAAGAAGCCCTATAGCTCTACCACATTAAGCCCCTTTCCCAGCTATTCCCAGCGAGTGAGGGAGCATCAGGTGAATTGTAGCCAGGAGTTTGTGTCTCCAAAGGGTGTGCTCTGACCGTTGGGAAGGGATGGGTCCAAATACTGTATGAAAACTAGATCACTGCATCTTGCAAAGATCACATTTATACAACCCTCTGTCCACATAAGCCTGACAATAGGCAATGCTTCTAGCAGCTACTCCTTTCAGTACAGGGCCTTCGGGGACGATGTTTCCTGAGGGATTTGCATGCACTGTCACTCATTTTTATGACTTCAGTCCCAGCTGTCCCTAAGTGCTGACATCCCTAGTTTCTACAGCACCACTCTCTATGGGGCAGTGCATTTCTCAGTTATTGGTGGGTGCACAGGGCAGACCTTTGTGACTTTGGAGAGCATGAAGCCCCCTTCTTTGGGGGAGTCACTCCTCCTCTACCCTCTATTCCTGCTCCCAGGGTGGAGCCTGTGACCTGAATGAAAGGCAAACAGCAATCACATTCCCCAGAGATGCTGACTGGGTCACAGATAGGCACTGGACCCAACCAGAGCCAATGAAGTTTTGCTGGAACTAAAGCATGAATGGCATCTCCTTTTCCCTTCCATTCTTGACACTACCAGCTTCTGCATTGGTTGGAGCCATCACCATCCCTTGGGCCCAATACACGTGAGCTTTTGGCTACCTTTTCCCTCTTCAATATGACTGAAATGTTCAATTTTACCCAATTTCCTCAATAAAAAGCTGCTGATGGTGTGTATGCTGGAATCAGTTAAAGGGGAAACCATCCAAAGGATGTCATTAAGGCCCACTAACAATGCTGCCTTCTAGTAGTTACAAGGAAAAGATTAACCGTATAAGCATGCAGAGTTGGACACGACTGAAGCGACTTAGCATGCATGCACGCATGCACTGGAGAAGGAAATGGCAACCCACGCCAGTGTTCTTGCCTGGAGAATCCCATGGACAGAAGAGCCTGGTGGGCTGCCGTCTATGGGGTCTCACAGCGTCGGGCACAACTGAAGTGACTTAGCAGCAGCAGCAGCATAAACATGCAGGCTCTTCTTTCACTCATTCTGGAGGATGGACCACTTTAGGGACGATATGCTCAGCATTTCCGGCAGACAAGGAGCTGTTACTTAGGGTACCACTGATGAAAGTACAGGAAAAGTTGCCAGGAGGCTTGTGAACTGGGACACTGGAGGAGGGGTCCTGAAATAGCACGTAACAGTTCCACCTTCCCTTGGAGACAGTTTCCACCTCTTTATTTGAAAAAACTTTACAGAAACCTGGAATTCTGAGCACTCTGTTCATTAACGTGGAAAATCTTCTTATTCTGCACTCCCATCTCCAGGGACCTCTCCCCCATCTCTGATGACCTGTGAGAGAGATATCATCACCCACAGAGTGGGACTTAGTGATGACTCATTCTTCCTCCCACTTCCTACTTAAAAGTTTCTAGAATCCTTTCTGCTTAAAATGAAGTATACTAACCTGAAGCCTCAGCATCTCTTTGGTGCTGGTTAGGCATGCAGACAGAGAAGGCAATGGCACCCCACTCCAGTACTCTTGCCTGGAAAATCCCATGGACGGAGGAGCCTGGTAGGCTGCAGTCCATGGGGTTGTGAAGGGTCAGACATGATGGAGCGACTTCACTTTCACTTTTCACTTTTATGCATTGGAGAAGGAAATCGCAACCCACTCCAGTGTTCTTGCCTGGAGAATCCCAGGGATGGGGTCGCACAGAATCGGACACGACTGAAGTGACTTAGCAGCAGCAGCAGCAGGCATGCAGAATCCTGGGCCCCACCTCAGACCGGGGGGCTGTGAATCCGACTGTAACAAGCTCTCAAGTTGCTGCTGCTGCTGCTGGCCTGTGGACCACATTCTGAGCAGCAAGGGTTTAGACCTCAGTGTTTTCTAATCCTACTTGATCATAAAATTCACACAGGAAGCTTCCTAAAAATACAACTTCTGGGCATAACCTCAAACCTTCAGATTCCGAATCTCCAGAAAAGAAACTTGGATATTTACCAGGCAACCCAGGTGATTTTCTCAAGGACAGACAAAATGGGAATTGATTTCAAGTTCCAGGCTGTGCCCTCAGCTCTTAGCTCTTGACCTGCCTAAATTTGGGGGTCAGCAGCTGGAAGCACACTAGTGCTCCCCATTGAGCTATTTCTTTTTCCTTTTTCTTTTTTCCCTGAAGGCTTGCTACCAAATGCTGCATCCTTAGCATCTGAAATTGGTTTTTACCTTTTCTCTATATCATTAAGTGAGAAAAGACCTCTGAAGCGTTTACATCCCAATCCTAGGCGAGAGATGTTAATAGTTACCACCCAGTGGCACTGTTTAATGTTCTTAGTGTTTCAAAAACAAAACGTAGATTCTTGACTCTCATTGTTCTGCAGGTCATAGACATGGGATACCGATTGGTCTGAGTAACTAATTTATTTGGAGGACTCACAAAATGCAAGAACAGTTGTTATCATGGGGGAAAAAAATGGATAGAAATGATAACCCTTTCTCTAGGATCTAGGAAAACAGGGTTTGTTATGGTTTTCTAGATCTTTTTAAAACTGGCAAATATATTTAATACAATTGCCTCAAATTCTTAGGGCCTTTGAAAAGTCCTTAAATATTTTCCCTTCTATAGCTTCGGATTTTTAATAAGAGACTAGGGATATGCACACCTAAAGGGCTCCTGTGAGGACGCGAGGCCCAAAGGTGAACGTGCAGACCTGTACTTCTCACTAGGGGGCGACTTTGTACCCCAGGAGACATGTCTGGTCTCAGACCTAGGAAAGGAGGGGTGGCAGCTGGTGAGCAGAATCCAGGGAGACTTCTAAGCCACCTCATTGTCCAGAGAAGCTCCTACAATCAAGAATTAGCCAGCCCAACGTGTCAATAGTGTTGAAGTTGAGAACTTCTGATGTAGACCAAACCAGAGACTGTCCACATCCTCAGAGCTCCATTAATGACGATTAACCTGCTCTCTACCTGCCCCCATTTGGTGCAAGGGTACCTACTTGGTAGAACCAAGATTTGAACCAATGTCTCTTACCTCTAAAGCTGGGTCCTTCGCATTCCAACATGCTGCCTCCCCTTTCTAGGCAGACTACCTTAATCTTCCCTTGTTGATCTATAGGAGGTCCTGCAAACTGCAAATTCTGTAGTGACTTAGTGAAGTCGCTCAGTCGTGTCCGACTCTTTGCGACCCCATGGACTGTAGCCTACCAGGCTCCTTTGTCCATGGAATTTTCCAGGCAAGAGTACTGGAGTGGGTTGCCATTTCCTTCCAAATTCACTGAACATTCGCTCTCATTATGTAAGTTTCAGGTAGGAAATAAAGAATTGTGGGAGAATGGAGGTAACACAATATAGTAGCTTGGACGCAGGTGAAGATTTTTCTCTATCTGGTTTTAAACTGTGCTCTTATGTGAATCAAGATATTTAAAACAATCTATTTAAAGAGAAAAAAATACTGAGACTCAGTAACAGAGGCAGAATGACAGGTGGGTTGAAAGTAATTAATACTTTCTGACTTCTGCCACCCCATACAGCTCCTGGAGTCTCGATGGCCTTGACATTCTTTGACAGCCAATGTTTTAAATATTTAAGAGCATTAAATGATGAACACATAATAGAAACATAGGAAAAAGTCAGATACCATGAACTCCATTATGATGTGTCGGCAATAAGGATTGAAAGCAACCAGCCCATCCAGTAAGGTCTACAGATATATCTACAAATGGAAAAATATATACAAGTTTTATTTGAAGAATAGACTAGATGCATGCCTCATGTTTAATTTAAAATGAACTTGCATTTTCAAACTCACATAAGCACTACTGAAATATCATTAAAAGCTGGGAACTTTTCCTGAAAGTAAAAATTTACAAAAATCAAAATATTAGAATTTTATTCCTCTCAGGTGTTCATAATCATAGGACAAATGATTAACTACATCCCTTTATGTGGAAATGCCCTGTAGTGACTATGAACATTGTATTATAAAGAAAAGTAAGACAATAAAAAGGAATTAGTTTTAAGGAAGCATTTAGTTTCACTGTTTCCTTTACCCACATATAGTGGCCTACATATATATTAAATTTTCTTCTATTTATTTCTTTTTTAATTGAAGTATATTTGATGGAAGTATACATTTTGTTAATTTCTGCTGTAGAGCAAAGTGACCTAGTTGTACATATATATACATTCTTTTTAAAAAATTATTCTCTCATTATGGTTTATCATAGGATATAGAATATAGTCCTCTGTCCTCTGCAGTAGGACCTTATTGTTTATCCATCCTATATATAAAAGCTTACATCCGCTAACTCCAACCTCCCTCTCCATCCTTCTTCCAACAGCCTCCCCCCACCCCCACTATAGTAACCACTAGTCTATCATCTCTGTCCGTGATTCTGTTTCTGTTCCATAGATAGGTTCATCTGTGTGCTATTTTAAATTCCATATATCAGTGGCATCATATGATATTTATCTTTCTCTGTCTGACTTCAATTGATATGATAATCTCCAGTTGCATCCATGCAATGGCATTATTTCCAATCCAATGCAAATAGAATTATTTCATTCCTTTTTATGGCTGAGTAGTATGCCATTATATACATGTACCACATGTTTTAATTTTCTCTTTTAAACTTTTTGAAGGTGGAATCGAGCTTCCTGCCAAGTTGTTGAAGCAACAGGAGAAGGAAAACATTTGAACCATCAGGATTGGTTCCACCTCCCTGTCTCGCCTTATTAGCTATTCCCACTGTGCAGTCTGCAGGCCGTGAGGGAATACACAGCAAGCAAGGGGAGCCGAGTGGCCACTGGGCAAGGGAGAGGAGGCTGGAGACAGCATATACAAAGAAGAGGGTGTACCAGACATGACTTCCCATAAACTTCACAGTGTTCCAGTTGCCTAAGCAAAAGGGAAAAATAACAGAGAAGCAAACAGAGGAGCTTGAGGTAGAATTTACCTGCCAAAAACACCATCCTGTAATAAGGAAGAGTCAAGCTTTAAAAAAGAGAAAAAGAACAAATCTGACAAAAGACAGAGGTGGCAGATGAATAAGGCATTTGGAGAACAATGGGAGGAGAAGACAGGTTTAACAACTGGCATAACATCAATTCACCTGAACTGTCAAAATTTGGGTTAGATAATAGGAAAGATATTTGTACCATGACACATTGTTTACTCTATTAATTTATTCACCAGAGCTAATGCTGGAATAGATTTTTTTAACTATAGATTTTTGTAACTCTTAAATGCTCTGGAATTTTGGAAACACTAAAAAAGACACAGAGAGCTGGGTAGAATCCTGTTATGGGCTGAATTGTGCACCCCCAAGTTCATATCTTGACATCCTAACTCCCAGGACCTCAGAATGCGATTGTATTTGAAGATAGGGCCTTTAAAAGGTTATTAATATTAAATAAGGTTATTAAGTAAGTGTTAGTCGCTCAGTCGTGCCCAACTCTTTGTGATGCCATGGACTGCGGCCCACCAGGCTCCTCTGTCCATGAGATTTTCCAGGCAAGGATACTGGAGTGGGTTGCCATTTCCTTCTCCAGGGGATCTTCCCAACCCAGGGTTATTAGCACGGGTCTAGCCCAATATGACTGGTGTCCTTGTAAGAATAGGTCAGAGCACACACACAGGGAAGACCACGTGGAGACATCAGGGAAAGACCACTGTCTGCAAGTCAAGGAGAATGGCCTCAGACTGAAACCTACCTTGCCCACACCTTGACCTTGGACTTCTAGCCTCCAGAACTATAAGAAAATAAATTTCTGTTGTTGAAGCCACTCAGCCTGTGGTACTTGGTACTTTGTAATGGCTTCCCAGGTGGCGCTAGTGGTAAAGAATATGTCTGTCAATGCAGGCGACGCAACAGATGTGGGTTCAATCCCTGGGTTGGGGAGATCCCCTGGAGAAGGAAGTGGCAACCCACTCAAGCATTCTTGTCTGAGAAATCCCATGGACAGAGAGGAGCCTGGCATGTTAGTCCATGGGGTCACAAAGAGTTGGACATGACTAAGCGCACACACATTCATAATGGTGGCCCTAGACTAATCCAGTCCCCCCCACATCATTCTCTAAATGTGCAGGAAAGGCATGATCATCCACGGCTCTGCTCGTGGGTGCTCTGTCCAGTTTCATGCATCACTTGTGGAGTCTCAAAATATGGGCTCTGCTCTTCTGATGCATGGGTCTGAAATAAATCTGAGGAATCTGAGTTGTGTAAAGGTCTTCAGTTAATCCTGAGCACCTAACTTTTAGCCTAAAAGGGCAGTGCCTAAGATGCTATGAAAAATACAGAGAGTATAAAAGGCATTATTCTCCAGCCTTGGAAGGGAATATGGGCAAAAAAACAGCTACATTTTTTTTCCTTACTAAATACATCAATCCATATTTTTAAAGGACATGTTTTATGTCAGCAAAAAGAAAAAATAAAGTGAAAGTCTCTTACTTACAACTTTATTTTGATGTATTGCTCTATACTCCATATAGTATTAGTGGCAGTTAAACATTATACTCTATACTATACACAGGTATTATTTAAGCCATGCAAACACACAGATACACACATACAGCCCAGTTGGGCATGTACTGTTATTATATTCATTTTACAAATCAAGAGACCTGGGTAAATATGTTTGCATAAGTGTGTGTCTGTGTACGTGTATGTGGCTACAGTTTTAAGTAAAATATAGAAAGTATCCTAAGGACAGTGTCCTCAAAACTGATACCCAAATTTTTACAAATATTCTTGTGTTGTACATATTAACTTCTATTATCAGCTCTTGGTCTGAATATAAATATTTATTCTCTTTCTCCTTTTCTTGCTGGCAGGGTACCAGTCATTTAAGACATGTTTGTGGAGAGGATAAATGATGAATCATAAACAATTTATGGATTTCTCAAAAGTTTTACATTAATGATTAAATTGCACCTGATTAAAATCACCTGATGACTTACTCAGAAACTTGAAGACAACAAAACATAACGAAATCTGTCAATTAGCATTTTCGTTTTGTCTCCTGGCAGCACTTAATAGTATCTGCAATTTCCAACCCTGAGCTCTTTGACATTTTCTGTTTCCTCCTGCGTTTCTCTCCTGCCGCTCCTGTTATGCCTACGAGCAGCCATGTGCTTTGCTCCACGGTGGCAAATGCATTGCTGGTCATTGAAAGGAAAGCAATTATTGTGTCCTCGTTAAATCTCGGGGACAGCTTGGGCACTGCTTCCCCACTGAAGCGCATAAACAGCCAACCCAGGTTTTAAGTGGCTTAGCCTTCGCAATGGCATCTGGGCGGCAGGTTGATGTCACCTGTGGTGCCCATTAAGGGTGTGGAAAGCTGCCAGCAGAGACTGCCCTTCCAGTAACCACTACAATCATCCCTCCAGGGAACACACTGCATTCCCACACACAGAGCGATGCACAATGACTGGGAAGATAACATATTGACTTTCCTTTCCTGCTCACTTAGTTTGAGGACAGCAGCCCTGGAGAGGAGGCTGGGCTGTTCCCAGCTGGTGGGAGTGGATGCTGTCAGGAATGACATCTCTTCCTTTTACAAGCAGCTATGTTTAAAAGCTCATGTATGTGTCACATGTGTGGACCCCTGTCTAACTCCTCTATATCTGAATAGTCCTGAAGGAGCTTCTGGGTGATAAGAAGACATGTGTCTTCAGGGAAACTTCAGAGTGTTACCTTGGAACTTTGCACCTAACGGGGTATCTGAGTTTCTAAGCTCGAGGGTCAAGTGCCCCAGCAAAACACGCTCAATATACCATTTTCACCTGAGTTATTTCTTAATGCACCTGTGCCTCTCTGTGCTAGAGAAATTGCCTTGTAAATACTACCAAGAACCAAGTGAAGCATTTCATTCTAAATAAATGCACCAAGTCTATATTAACCAGAATCCAATAGAACTGATGTACCCAACTAACCAGAATCCGTTTTAATACCTCATTTTCAGAAGAAAGAATAAGATGTTCAAGAGCATATTCTCATTTCAGCTAAAGAAACAAAATTCATTGTTTTTTTCTGGAGTCGGTCCTCTTGGTGGTTCAGCCTCTATCTAGCTTCTTTTATAAAGAATGGGTTTTTATAGAGCTGCCATATGATCCAGCAGATCCTCTCCTGGGTGGACACTCAGACAAAGCTATAATTCGAAAATGTACATGCACCCCTATGTTCACAACAGCCCTATTCACAATAGCCAAGACATGGAAACAGTCTAAACATCTATCAACAGATATGCAGATGAATAAGGTGTGGCATATACAGAGAATGGAATATTACTCATCCATTAAAAAGAACGAAAATGCCATTTACAGCAACATAGATAGATAGACCTTGTGGCTTCCCTGCAAGCTCAGCTGGTAAAGAATCTGCCTGCTATGCAGGAGATCCTGGTTCAATCCCTGTGTTGGGAAGATCTCCTGGAGAAGGGAATGGCCACCCAGTCCAGTATTCATGCCTGGAGAATTCCATGGACAGAGGAGCCTGGCAGGCTACAGTCCATGGGTTGCAAAGAGTCAGATACGACTGAAGAGCTTTCACAATTTCACTGTGGATAGACCTAGAAGCTGTCATACTAAACAAAGTAAGTCAGAAAGAGAAAGACATGATACTGCATGATGTCACTTATATGTGAAACCTAAAATATGACACAAATGAACATATCTACAAAACAGACTCACAGACATAGAGAACAGACTTGTTATTGGAAGTTTGGGATTAGCAAATGTGAATTATTAGGATGGATAAACAACAGTGTCCTGCTGTAGACCACAGGGAACTATGTTCAATATCCTGTGACAAACCATAATGGAAAAGAATGTGAAAAAGAATATATATATATATATATATAAATATATATATATAACTGTACATTTTGCTGTACAGTAGAAATTAAACATTGTAAATCAACTATACTTCAATAAAATATTTTTAAAAAGAATAAATTTTTACAAGACCCTTGGGCAATGAGCATACAGTTATCATACAAAGATATAATGATGGATGTGTTTATGCTTAAGAATTGAACATTTTAGAAAATATTTCCACTGTACATCACTTTAAAAAGTTTTAGGGATTATGAGGTTAATGGTTAACATAAACAGAAATTTATATTCATGCATATACTCTTGGCCTCTAGAATTCCAGAGTCAAAATTGAAGTGCTTCTTTTCCTCTGTTAATTGTTTTTCTCCTTCTGAGGGAAGACTGTAATCTTTCCCTCTCTTCACAGATGGGGCCCGAGGTGGAAGGTTCCATGACCTGCTCAGAATTAGACAGCATGTCAATACCCAATTCAGGGTTAGACCCCTTGGTTGTGGGCTGAGCATTTCATGAGGGAATCCATCACTATAGAGGTGGACTACTTGACAACACTTCTCTAAATGGTTCTCCTCTGAGAGAAAATTCTGGTAAGAACAAAACAAAATAAACAAAAAAATGGAGTTTCTATTGCACTGACTAAAATGTTCATTTGGGTTTTTTCTGAACAGGTAAAATTGGGTAGCAGCCCAATATTACCGTCAATGGGACTCCTTGCCAACTGTCTGCAGAATGATTAATTATGAGCCTAAAATTTGCCATTGGATCTCTGAATTTTCCCTTAATAGTCACTAGCAGAATGAACACAAAGCCTCTACATTTCAATCTTCCCAGAGCTAGTTCAGAAAGTAAAAATTCTATTACTCTAGAAGTTCCAAAAGTTTTATATGTGATAGATGGTTAATTCATTTCAGAATTGCTTGAGACAAAAAAGCAAGGGGTGATAATATATAGATCCAAATATTTATCTTTTCTGTTTCAGATAAAACCTGGCTCCTGGAGTGTAGGGTTTATCGATGAGCACATGGTACCTTGGAAGAGCACAAGCGCTGGAGCCTCTTGGCCTGAGTTTGAAGCGACCTTTGCCCTTTAGGCATTACCATGAATGTCAATGTTCTCTCCTTCCTCCCATAACCAGGCATAGCCATGACTCTGTGGAACTCAACAAATAAGAGTGTGGAAGTGAAGTCACACAGAAATACCCATGGTCATTCATGTCCACAACAGTTCTCTATCTTAGCCACAGACCACTGAATAAGCGGTAGAGTTAGAAATGGTGGCAATGCACCATTTTCCTTCGAGATCTTCCATAAACTGTCTCAAACAGTTCTGAGAGTCAATCAGGCTGCATTGCTCAACACCATGAGACAAGAGTGCCCAGAGAGATAAACCTTCTCAAATCTCCTTTGCCTCAGACACTGGGGAAAACAGTAGGGAGGCGTTTCAAAAAAACCAAAACTAGAATTACCATTGGACCCAGAAATTCCATTTGAAAAGATCCATGTGCCCAATGGTCACAGGAGGATTATTTATAATTGCCAAAACATGGAATCAATCTAAGTGTCCATCAACAGATGAAAGGATAAAGGTGTGATGTATACACACACACACACACACACACACACACACACAATGAAACACTACTTGGCCATAAAAAAGAACGAAATTTTGCCATTTGCAGCAACATAGACGGACTCGGAGAGCATTATGCTAAGTGAAATAATTAAGAAAGAAAGATAAATACTGTATGATATCACTTACGTATGGAATCTCAAAAATACAACAAACTAGTGAATATAACAAGAAGGAAGCATACTCATAGAGAACAAACTAGTGGTTACCAGTAGAGAGAGGGAAAAGAGAAGGGACAGTGCAGTGGGGGAGGGAAGGTACAAACTATTCAGTATAAGATAGGCTCAAGGTCATATTATACAACACAGGGAAAATAGTCAATATTTTGCAGTAACTGTAAATGGAAAGTAAACTTTAAAACTGTATACAAATTTTAAAAGTTTTAAAAATCTTCTTTGCCTCAGTTTTTATACTATTTGTGGCTCCTCATACATAGTGAGGTACTAAACTGGGTGCCTTGAGGAACTGAATATGACATAAGCACAAGATGAAACTGGTAGCCTCGCAGGCAGACAGGCATGCACATATATGAACCAGGCACCACACAGCATGACCAGTCTTATAGAAGGGATTCAAAGGAGATGCCGGGGAGGAAAGTGACCGATCCCTTGAGAGTTAGTTTATTTTAGTGGTTATGAGCATGGATGCTAGAATTATCTTGCTTCAGTTCAAAGTCTGGTTCTACAACTCACTGGTTCTTTGACCTTGGTTAAATCCTCAGCACTATGTGCATCAATTTCCTTATCTGCAAAATGGGTATAATACCAATGATGATTCTTATTTTATATGGATTTCAAGAAAATCACACAAATTAATACTTGTCAAGCTGGTATTGTGTAAGGGTTAGCCATTCCCCTTGAGGACTGAATTGACACAGCAGTGCTCTTGGTGGTGGTGGTGAGAATTATTTGTCATGAAGGGCATGCCATGTGACAGATGCCAGACATCTTATGTTCATCATTTATTTTATTGAATCTTTCCAGGAAGTAGCTCTTATTACCTCCATTTTAAAGTGATTGCTCACAAGTCTTGAACGACTTGTTTGAGGTCACAAGGTAATGAATGGCTGAGTGGAGACTCAATCCCACAACTGTTTAGTTCCCAAGTCCATGCTTCTTCTGTCACTCTACATTGCCCTTTATAATTTCTCCACATTATTGTACATAAAAATAAAATTCCTTCAATTGTAGGAAGGAAATTCTCCATGTACAAAGCCACAGAGAACTGACTTTGTTATCAAGTTGTTCCCCATTCATACTGTTCCATTCAAGAGGGTTGTTGTGTATGTTAAAGGCAAAATAGCTGTGCATGCTAATTCAAGCATGGAGCACCAGATGCCTTGCCAGAAAGTAATTAGCAAAACTCTTGAATTAGGGTGCCCCTCACACTGGTAAGTGCAGGAAACAGCTTCCTGATATTAGATTTTTCATATTGGTAGGAAAGAACAGCTTCTTTCAGCCCTGGCTGAAAGGGGTCTCTGCTGTTAATCAAAGATGTAGAGAAAAATCCAAACACATGTTCATTACCTTGTAGCTGCTCACTGCCTTCTATAATAATGGCAAACACGTGCTGAGTGCTAATTATGTGACATGCATCATGCTAAGTGTTTCCCAAAAAGTCTGTTCTTTAAGTTTCATGTGGCTGAATGGTATAAGTATTGGTGTCATCCTCATTTTACAAGTGCCCAAACCAAGGGACTGGGGGTAGAGTAACTGGCCCAACTTACAGTATCCGTGGAATACCCCAACGGAGTTAGGATTCAAATGTAGGCAATATGTTTTCTGAGCTATAATCACTGTGTTATTGTTTCTTCCTGTCTTACTCTTAAAGCTAAAAAAAAAAAAAAAAAAATTACTTCAAACAGATTAACGTTCCCAACAGAAATATGACCCAAATCCGCTTGCAATACAGGAGATCTGGGTTGGGAAGATCCCCTGGAGAAGGCCATAGCAACCACTCCAGTCTTCTTACCTGGAGAATCCCCATGGACAGAGGAGCCTGGCGGGCTACAGTCCCTGAGATCACAAGAGTTGGACTCATCTGAGCCAGTTAAGCGCGGCGGCTGCGGCTGCTGCGTCACTTCAGTCGTGTCCGACTCTGTGCCACCCCACAGATGGCAGCTCACCAGGCTCCCCCGTCCCTGAGATTCTCCAGGCAAGAACACTGGAGTGGGTTGCCATTTCCTTCTCCCGCGCAGCAAAGTGAAAAGTGAAAAACTAAGCACCGCACCAGTTCCTAAATTGCTCGCAGTTCTTCCTATTCACCACTAGTTGGTGCTCTATCTGGGACCATTACGCCTCTTCCTTCTTGAGTTGAAAGAACACATACTCTGAATATTAAAATTATTATAATTCATGTACAGAGAGAACTGGAAATCAGTTTGGCACTTGGGAGCTGGGTGTGTCACTGAAAAAAAAAGCAATTACACAGAGACCCTTAATCCTATATATATTTTACCTGTATTATAAATCTCCTTTATTTTAAATCTGTCACTTGCTCTATAAAAATGTATAGAACAAGGAGCCATAAAAAACTTAAATGAAAATTTTAGCCTAATGATATATTGATTGTGCATACATATCTTCATTTTTGCATATTCTGTGTTGTAGTAAAAAGATCCCTTAAAAGCTGAGTTTAAATAATTTTTCATTTTCCCATTATTATTTTAATCAATTGCCAATTATAAAAATTATTACTATCTTTATGAATTACTTTGCTAAGTGAAGTAATTAGAACTGATATTTTATTTTCCATTTCTATTCCAAAAAAAATTATTTTAGAAGCTAATCAGAGTAGGAAAGTTGATATAAGTTTCTTAAAGCAAAATGAACTGCTGGTCAGGCTTCAGGTCAAATGCCTTATATAGTATTTGGTGTTTGTCAAGGCATTTTTCTCTTGAGACAACATTGCTGATTATTATGTTAGCACTCGAGGAGTTAGAAATTCCTCCATTTTATAGTCTTAGGTATCTGATATTCCCAAGAATGAAGAGGTGCAGGCCTTCAACCAACACAGAGGGTTGGAAAGTCAGTATCTTGTTTCTACTAATCCAGCCATTATTTCTTAGAGTTTGAAGAGAAAGTAGGGAAAGACAGGTCCCATTTACTGAATGTCTTGGGTGTACCCGGCATTAAGCTCAATAAAACAGGACTTCCCTCATGGCCCAACGGTTAAGAATCCACCTGCCAATAGAGAGGACATGGATTCAATCCCTGGTCTGGAAAGACTCCATGTGCTCCAGAGCAATTAAGCCCATGTGCTCCGACTACTGAAGCCCGCATGCTCTAGAGTTCGTGAGCTGCAAGTACTGAAGCCTGCATGCCTAGAGCCTATCCTCCACAAGAGAAATACCACAATGAAAAGCCTGTGTTCCACAACAGAGCGTAGCCCCTGTTCACCACAACCAGAGAAAGCCTGCACACAGCAATGAAGACCCAGAGAAGCCAAAAGTAAATAGATAAATAAGTTGAAGAATACTTTAAAAAACTCAGGAAAACATATATATATTTTTTCTATTCCTTATAGTTATCTGGCTAGGTAATTACTGTTCAGATAAGGAAACAGGCTCAGAGAAGGAAAGTAATTTGTGCTCTATCAATCAGAGAGTTAGTCAGTAGCTGAATTGAGACTCAAACTCAGATCTGCTGGTTCAGAAGTCCACATTTTCTTCTTTCCATTAACCCCCTAAATGCAAAAAGTTTACATAAGACATTTTAACACAAGGATTGAGCTCCATGATAACTGTGCCCTTTGGCACAATCATCTTAGCAATGTTTCAAACCAAAATGAATGGCCTCCCCTGGTTTTTACACCATAGTGAGTTGTAGAGGAAAATGTAAAAAAAAAAAAAACCACACAGAATGAAAGATCTGTTTGAAGAAAAGACACATATAATAGTTTCATATATATTAATGGAGCTAGTGAATTGAAGTGAAAGAACCACTCAGTGGGACAGGGTGAGATCAGCTAATGATAAGCTGGGAGATTTGAATAAACTCCCCATCACTGTGGCCTTGAAATACCTCGTTTGTGGGATGAAGGGTTATGCTTTTCAGGTTAACAACTTCTCTTTTGCCTCAGGAAGAGCTGATAAAATTGATTCCACCTCTAAAAGTGACAGGCAGTGGGGCTCCATCAGGCAGAGCACAGCCCCCCTGGGTCTCTCAGCACTCGGGGCAGAGGAGGCATTCATTAAACAGCATCACCTGATTTGTCCCTGTGACCCCAAGTGTCTGTTAGAGAAACATGAGTGGCATTGTTATAATAAATACCAAACAACTAAAACTGTCAGAGCCTTTATAGGTTCTTGTCATAAGCCAACAAACCTCTGTGACTGTACTTGAAGTCAGGCCTCCTTTTAACTGTGCTCTCTGATCCCCTCCCCTACACCCAATCTTCTTTATTTCCTTTTGTAAGGGATGCATCTTATGTCAACATGATGGACAATTTTTATTTTCCACGCAGCATATTCAGTCGAAGAGCTTCCCTGGTGGTTCAGATGGTCAAGAATCTGCCTGCAAAGTGGGAGACCTGGGTTCGATCCCTGGGTTCAGAAGATCCTGTGGAGAAGGGAATGGCTACCCACTCCAGTATTCTTGCCTGGAGAATTCCATGAACAGAGGAGCCTGACAGGCCTCAGTCCATGGGGTCACAAAGAGTCGGACACAGCTGAGTGATTTTCACATATTCAGTTCATATTTAGCATACCTGGGCTTTAAGCCTGGCTGTGCCATTGTTTAGTTGTGTTCTGTGAACTTCATCTAAACTACTCTGGCCTTAGGAGGCTTCATTAACCTGAGATTTTTCATCTCCTTGATGTTTCACATTCAAGGCAGCTTGGTTTAAGATACAGGTTTATGGAAGGGATAGTTGGTAAACTGGAGATCTGCATCAATACTCTGCTCAGGGTCTCTGTTACAGGAATGGATTCAAAGCAGACTGATGTAGAAAGAATTTTCCTCATTGTTTGGAGCTGAAATGTGTCCCACCAAAATTCACACCAACTCCCAGTACCTAGAGATCACTGGGCTCTCAAAGAGGTGACTGAGTGAAAATGAAATCTTTGAGTGGCCCCTAATCCAATGTGATTGATGTGCTTATCAGAAGAAGAGATTTGGACACAGAGAGAGAGATCAGACACATGTACACATAGGAAGACAACAGCAAGAACTCAGGGCCAGAAGGCAGCCATGTGCAAACCAAAGAGAGAAACCTCAGAAGAAAACAAATATGCCAACACCTTGACTTCAGCCCCAAGAACTGTGAGAAAAGCTATTTCTGTTGTTTAAGTCATTCAGTCTGTGGAACTTCATAATGGCAGCCTGGACAAACTAATAAACTCATTTTTATTTTTTCTACTTTTTTGGCCATGCCACAGGGCATGTGGGATCTTAGTTCCCCCACCAGGGATTGAACCTGTGCCCCCTGCAGGGGGAGTGCACTGTCTTAACGACTAGACCACCAGGGAAGTCCGTACTATACTCATCATGCCACTAATCAACAACCTTGGGTAGGTTGAACCATTTTCAGGAAGAATTTCATGCTAGAGCAAAGAACGTACATCCTTAGAAAATCTTACCCCCAAAGTTGGTAACATATATTCCAGACTATAAACAAACACTGATATGTGTTACACTCATATGTTTAAACACATTCTATTCCATCCAGCCAAAATGTTTGAACCAAATTTTCAAGATGTCTAGATTTTAATATTAGCAAGGTATAGTAAAAATTCTTGGAACCTATAAAGGGCATGATGGAAGGAAAACAGAATGACATGGGTTTATTGAATCTTTTGTTGGTTTCAATCAAATTTCTAAATTGAACAATTTGGTTGAAAAAAAAAAATGCAGCAGTTTCTCCTCACAGGCACTTGGTGTGAATGATGTGAAACAGTGCAGAAGTCTGCATCTTCTCTGCGGACGCCAATGCATGTTCAAAGACAAGACATGCCAGTTCTTATTAATGAGAATGAAATTCTGCCTGGAAAAGAATGCATACACATGGAACGTCACTGTATTCCAGCTCAGTAATAACAGAGTAAGCTACATAAGGAGGCCTTGACTCAAATGCTAGCAACCTGGATAATGCACCCCAGTCTCATATGCAGCTCTCATCTTGAGACATTAAATCCTATTACGATATCACTGATTAATTCTTTTCAGTCTTCAGCAAAGGTAATACAAACGAGTACTATTTGATACATGAGGAAACAAAGACAATAACTGATTTGCTAAACCACAAGATTTATTTAGTGTTTAGTGGTGCCATCAAGACAAGAACCCATGAATTCCTACATTACTTTATTTTTTTTTTCCTTCTTTGCAAGCAAAGGTGCTCTGACACATAAGCTTCTTTAACATACAAGGACACTTTTCCCTTTCTGTCTGTTCCTGCTATCATTATATTCAGGGGAAAAAACTGAAGTCACTAATATAATATAAATTCTGAAAAACTGAATTACCCATCTTCTTTGTTTCTTTCTCCTCCCTCAAATCTCTGTAGCAACAGAGAGAAACTGTAAGTTGGGTATATTTTTAAAAATAACTCTGCCACAAGAGAGAATCTCCTAGAAATAATGCGAACTTTGTGGAACTTTTCCTCTTTTGATCTTAAAAAAGAACACAAGGTTAAGTCATTGAAAAAAAAATTCTATGAAACAGGTCCCCTGGGCTGTGAATTCATGCCCTGGAGCTATTTTTAATAAGGCATATAAACAGTGAGTTGCTTTGGTCTTTGAAGGCCTGGACTTTAGAATAAGGAGGAACTAAGAATTCCTTAACTTATGACATTTAAGAATGTTTATGTGTGTGAAGGGGAACTAATTGGACAAGTGGGCTGGACTGTTAGGACCACAGCTGGAGTAACCATATTTTAACCAAACATCATAGCATGCTCAAAGGCAGCCATTCATTTCTTTTTACCAAGACAGATAGACTTCCACTCAATAATGTAGGGGGGGGGGGAGTTCAGGGGGAGGGGATAACTTAAAAAATCTAGAGCCAGAGCGGAAAACATACTCTTGTCTTGACAACGTGATTCTTCAGTTTGTAATTAGCAATTGATAAAGTGTTACACATGGCAAATTTGGGGACGAATAGCTTGTCATTTAAAATACTAATCTCATTTTCTTTCACCGATACTTGTTCTTCTGTACCATCCCATAAGTAGGCCATACAATTTGAAGGAAAAAAAATGAAGAGTACCAGTGTATACCAGCTATGATTCTGGGAATCTCTTTAATTTTAAATGTTTGGTTTTAACAACAAATCCAATTTCCACTGCTGAACATTTTTCTAGTCATTTTAGCTTCCTGGTGTTTGAAAGCCGATTTCTACCCCCTAACACACATACTCCCTGGTCAACAAATTATTATATTTTTAAATTACATCAGCTGACAGACACACACACACATACACACACACAAAATCTGGCTTTTCATGAAAAGAACAAGTGTTTGAAAATACACCAAATCACAGTAATACCAACTTACAACTGTGTGAAGCTGACAAGCAATTTTTTAAATAGTTTGGTGGTAAGTGCCTTTTTTAAAAAACTGAGGATAATATATTCTAGCTGTCACTTTGGGAATAAAAAACAATTCTTATTCTGTTCCTCTTAAAGAAGGTTCAAAGACCTCATGTGACCCTCAAAAATCTTTTCCTCTAGTCAAACTAAGTTTTACCAAAAAACTCATGGGATTTTAGACATTGAGAGTCCTAGCCCACTTCTTTACTTCCTCTTCTCTCTATATTCTACAAGTATTTATTAAGATTTTATTTTGCATCAAGTTGGATTCTATGTAATCTAATTCTTTGACTTACGAAAGTGACTTTGGATATTCCTTGACAGAATGTGGGAAAAGAAGAGCTTTACAATCCATCTGACAAGCCAAGAAAGAGGGAGTAACTGATCCATAACAATAGACCTTAATAAACATCACTTGAGTGATGTAAAATGGTGAAGGGTCTAAGAATTCAGAGATGGTGTGCTGGAGTAGACAGATTGCTTTTCAGAAGAATAAGATAAATCTAGATCTTAAAAGTACTTTGACTTACGAAAGTGACTTTGGATATTCCTTGACAGAATGTGGGAAAAGAAGAGCTTTACAATCCATCTGACAAGCCAAGAAAGAGGGAGTAACTGATCCATAACAATAGACCTTAATAAACATCACTTGAGTGATGTAAAATGGTGAAGGGTCTAAGAATTCAGAGATGGTGTGCTGGAGTAGACAGATTGCTTTTCAGAAGAATAAGATAAATCTAGATCTTAAAAGTACATTTGGAGAAGAAGAAGGCATTCTAACACCTACACTTTCCACTGCTTATGCCTCAGTGCATTCCTATTTGCTTCATGACTCAGTTAACTCACCTCCTCAGGGGCATCACTGTTCCTAGACTTCCCAAGGAACATCGTCAAAGTAGTTTTATTTAGACATGTTCATGTCTCATACTTCATCCAAACCACTCTAAATATTCACAGTCCCCCCCCTCCAACCAACTCTTCTCAACTCCATTCATTGCTATCCACTTCTAGATGAAATTACAAAGATCACTGGCTCAAATCTATTTCTGGTTATCTCCTATAACCATGTTCATTTATTCCATAAAAGAGGCATTTATTAGAGTCTATATGTACTGGTAAAAATGTCAAACTATAACAACACAATAAATAATGACCAACTAGGTCAAATCCAACACTGACCTCTGACTTGTCACTCTGGAAGTGAGAGTTGTTCTCAATATTTTTCTCTGTATGCACAGACCTGAAAGCTATGACTCACTCTCCTCACTAATTCCCTCAGGCAGTACTTCTAAGAGGGGTGGAGGAATGGGCACTCTTTCTTAGAGGAAAATAGCACATGCTGTCATGAGATGAGAAATATGTAACTCAAGAAAAGACCCTCAGGTGATCTTGATATTCTTATCCTCCCCATCATTGGGTTCCCATCACCGAAAATTATCCCTCTCTTAACGTCAAATGAAATGAGTACCATGCTAACTTCCCTTAATAACCTATTCTCAATCTCTCATCTGAGACTTTACCTAAATAATTTAAAAGTTATCTATATTTCAGAATACATGTACTTAAATGTCATTTTAAAATTACCAACAGCTAAGTAGAACAGCACCTGCAGACATAACTACACTAGATTATCTCTTCATCTATGTATTTCTCTACCCACAAAGTGAAGTCTTTGAGCCTTACAGCACAGCAGGAGGTGAGAGGCAGGTGAAACCCAAAACCATATCCTTTATCCATGAAAAAATTGTCTTCCACAAAACTGATCCCCTGCCAAAAAGTTGGGGATCATTGCTTTGAGGTCAAGCATTATTTTGTTTTTGCATTTCCAGCACCTGGGACAGGGCCTGGAATTTAGCATGATTTAGGATTATATTCAGTTGCTAATTTTGCTGCTCAAATGTAGCCACATTGGCAGCTTCATAAGATTCAATCTAGTAACTGGAAGCAATGATTGGTGAATGAAAGAACAGAGGAGTCTAAGCTTATTTTTTAAAAGGACTTCCAGGAAAGGAAATGGAGAAGAGAAGAAAACTAACATTACTGAGATTTTGATGCAGTAGGTCTAGGGTGGGACCCAGGAACCTATAGTATAACTAGTATCACAGATGACGTTATGCAGAAGATGCATGAGCACACTGTGACAAATGCCGCCCTTGATGACCCAAAGGGAGGAGAATGTGTTTTGGTCAATGAGGAGGAGATAAGAGACAAGCCTGCCTCCCAACTACTCCTTTCCATGGGAATCCTCCTCATCCTTCCCAGAACTGGTTGTGCGAGCCAGACTCAGGAGGCCCTGGATACTCTGGATGTCTGTCCCCATTCAGCCTTATGATCATATGCTTTTTGCAAAGATAATGTGTCCTTTGAGAAGTCCCTAGCAGTTTAAGGACTATTGCTCAACAATGTTCCCCACTCTCCCGCCGAGTCTGCACTGTGCATGCTGGGGAGGATCCTTTCACTCCTGCATCTGCCAGTGTACCTCTTTTAGGAAAAGGGTTCTCTAATGTGCTCAGACCCCAAAACACCCAGAGGTCACTGTGTTCTTGGTTGAGGTAACTTCAGAGCCTGAAAACATAGGGGACATTTGGACAGATGTCACCATTTTGTGATTAATCAGTGTCTGCTTTTGACAAGCTAGGAGAAGGTCACCAGAGCAATTCCCACAGGCTGGCGCATCATCTCTTTACATCAGAACAGTGAGAGATAGGTGAGAAGATCATCTCCAAAATAAGATGGGAGGAAGTGACCCTGGAACATGGGCTGCAGGCTCACCAGATCTAAACTCTCTTGATTCCTTCTTCCCGGGCATAAAGGTAAAGGTTCATTCAGTGAAAATTGGAGACACAAATCCTCCAAGGTGAGGCATCACAGATGCAGGTGTGTGATTGATGGACATGCTGTGTTAACGACTGTCCTCCTTACCCTTGGCACAGAGCACTGAATTGAACTAAGTGCTGTTCATAGGGGACAATGCATTTAACTTGTTATTTCACTAAACATGCTGGGTGATGTCCTATCCACATACTATTCATTATGTACATTTTCCTGGGTTTCCAGAATTTATGGTGACCCTGAAGAATACCCCAACTAAAACTGACATGTTTAATTTAGGCAGATACATAAAAGAGAAAAATCTTATTAGTAGGAAATGACAAATCCAATATACTTGCAAAAGAAAATCACATGTTTAAAAAAAAAAGAACCTGTGCTACCTGCGCTCAGAGAAGTATTGCAAAGATCAATAGTCTAAGAAAAATATAAGGGAGCGGAAATAAAAAATTCCACCCTTTGAAAAATTTAATTCTGAAAATTGGGATGAGACCACCAAAATATGGCTTTCACTCATCCTTCCATCTGATGAAGATTAATTAAATGCCAACTGTGTCCAGGGACTCTCACAACAGATAAATGTGACCATATGCAAAAGTCACTCTAAGTTATATGATCAGGCCACCCACGATGGATATCGCTTGCTCTCTGGACATCCCCTGCTTGACCCATCCTTGCTTTACCTACCCCCTACTCATATGACTGACCTTCCTACATAACCACAGACCCTATTCAGTATGTGCCTACATACCTGCCCCAGGGCCCAGCTAGTGATTGTTTTGATAGTTTACCAAAGGGACTTGCTGGTTTCCTCTGCTGGTTTCCCTAGTAACTAATAAGCCAACCTGAGATCAAGTTGCCCTATAACTGGTAACACTCCCGTCCCACCAAGCCACCCCCAGTGAGGCTGCCCTGCCCTGCCTGCCTTCTGCCTCCCACAGTGGGGTGGGCAAGTATAGGGCTTGCAGGCCTTGGGGGTGCAGTCCAACATAAGCCCCTGTGTAAATTCTACTGAAGGAGTCAGACCAAACGCACAAAGTCTATGATCTGAATTCAGGTAATCAGAAGCAGCGGGATAAATGTTTCACAAAAAGCTTCAGGGAGGAAGCACCTGATGTAGCTCCTCTGTCCCTGGAATTTCCCAGGCAACAATACTAGAGTGGCTTGCCATTTCCTTTCCAGGTGATCTTCCACACCCAGGGATCAGATACACATCTCCTGTGTCTCCTGCATTGCAGGCAGATTCTTTACCCGCTGAGCCATCAGGGAAGCTAGTAACTTTTTGGGCAGTATAAATACTCCCACTCTGGATAACCTCAAGCTACCAAGGTGATGCCACATTCAGTGTGAGAACATGTTGTATACAGTCAGCTCTGCAGAGCAGCGCAAGGCAGGGCCAACTCATGCCTGGGCATGATGTGAAGGAGCAAAGTGGTGAAGGGGCCAGGTACTGCATGGTGGATCTTTCAGGCAGGTGATCAAAATTCCTTAGCCAATGACATTTTAGCAGAGACATGAATGAAGAGAAAATAAGCCATGAAGAGGGAAGTTGGGGATGGGTCAGGGAGAAAAAGTCAGTACAGGGACCTAAGGTAGGAAATATCTTTTCTAAGAGTGGAACAGAAAGGCCAGTGTGAGAGGAGAGGTAGGCAAGGGCTAGATCACATGGACTTTGTCGGCACTGGAAAGAATCTGAATCATGTATGCATAAGGCGGGGAGTCAATAAAGAATTCTGAGGAGGTCAGAGCTGTGACCTGATTTATTGGGTTGGCCAGAAAGTTAGCTTGTTTTAAAAATCCAAGTGAAAAAAAAAAAAAAAAAAATCCAAGTGAACGTTTTGGCTAACCCAATACATTTTTTTTTCTTTTTAATTGACTATACTCTTTTTCCTTAGTGAAGCAAGTAAGGTATTTATTAGGAAGGAAAAAGAGTACAGTACTTGTGGATAGACACATGGGTGGACTCAGAGAGACAGAGAGTCACTGAGTGGAATCCTCGTGGTAGTTTGAATCACTTACGTGGGGCCTTTTTTGCAGGCTTCCTTTGACCAATCATTTTGATTTGCCTGGTTCAGTCCATATTTGGTATATCTCAGGATCCTCCTATGTACACATACATCTCTTTCTCTTTTTTTTTTTAATTTTTTTAAATTAATTATTTATTTTTTTATTAGTTGGAGGCTAATTACTTCACAACATTTCAGTGGGTTTTGTCATACATTGATATGAATCAGCCATAGAGTTACACGTATTCCCCATCCCGATCCCCCCTCCCACCTCCCTCTCCACCCGATTCCTCTGGGTCTTCCCAGTGCACCAGCCCGAGCACTTGTTTCATGCATCCCACCTGGGCTGGTGATCTGTTTCACCATAAGATAATATACATGCTGTTCTTTTGAAACATCTCACCTCACCTTCTCCCACAAGTTCAAAAGTCTGTTCTGTACTTCTGTGTCTCTTTTTCTTTTTGCATATAGGGTTATCATTACATCTTTCTAAATTCCATATATATGTGTTAGTATGCTAATGTTCTTTATCTTTCTGGCTTACTTCACTCTGTATAATGGGCTCCAGTTTCATCCATCTCATTAGAACTGATTCAAATGAATTCTTTTTAACGGCTGAGTAATATTCCATGGTGTATATGTGCCACAGCTTCCTTATCCATTCATCTGCTGATGGGCATCTAGGTTGCTTCCATGTCCTGGCTATTATAAACAGTGCTGCGATGAACATTGGGGTGCACGTGTCTCTTTCAGATCTTAACCCAATACATTTTTAAAGAAGCAGCCAGGCTGCTGAAGAAACAGTAGCCCTATAGGGAATGTGCTCTCTTCCAAGGTGAAAACATGATGACCGACCAGGAGGGCACTGAGGTCATTTCCACAAGAGATGAAAGTGATCTGGAGTGGCAGAGGCAGGGGTGATGAGACATGTTCAAGTTTGTAATATAATTGACAAGGAGACCTACCAGAAGTCCCTCATGGACTGGATGGGAGAGGGTAAGTGATGAGTCAAAGGTCATCTCGAGAATTTCTCAGTTAAGCTTAGCTCTTAGATGAATAAGTGAATTAGCTACTAGGTGGCACCATAGCTTAGGAGGAGAATACTGAGGCAAGAGCAGGTGTAGAGGGGAAAATCAGGAGTTCAGTTTGGGTCATTTTAGGTGAGAATTATGACATGCAAGTGGAGATATTAGGTAGGTAGCAGGATATATAAAAGTCTACAGCTCCGGGCAGGTCAGGAATGAAGATACGAATTTGGAAGTCATCCAACTATGATGATGATCTTATGCTGATATGCTTATGCCACTGGAGCATCATTTGAAAACCACTGTCTTAGAGCTTAACGACACACTCAGTCTTTAAAGGAAACTCTGGTAGGGAGACAACATTTTGCAGGGAGATGTAGGCTCTCCAGGTGGCAATAGTGATAAAGAACCCACCTGCCAATGCAGGAGATGCAAGAGATGTGGGTTTGATCCCTGGGTCAGGAAGATCCTCTGGAGGAGGGCATTTCAACCCACTCCAGTATTCTTGCCTTGAAGAATCCCATGGACAGAAGAGCCTGGTGGGCTATAGTCCACAGGGTCGCAAAGAGTTGGACACAACTGAAGAGACTTAGCACGCACACATGTATGAAGCACAGACTAATAATCTGTCCCCTGTTAATCTCTCCATGTTTCTGAAGCTATAGCTACTTCCAAAATAATCCTGTTATAAAGTCTACCTTAATACTTATCAATGAACTAAAAGAGATTTATCCATAACTTAACTAGAAAACTGAATGTTTTCATATTCAGAGGGGGAGCAATGGTTCTCAACCCAGCTACAGATTCTATCACCAAGGAGCTTTGAAAAAATACTAACACCCAAACCGCACCCCAAAGCAACCACACCCTGAAGCCATTCTGATTTGTTTGGTGATGGTATGGATTTATTTTGAAAGGAATTAAATTAGGGGGGGAAAAAGACAGGAAAGGCAGTGATAGAATCAGAGACCTGAAGGCCTTGATAAAGCGGAGGGTCCTTGCCAAAGTCATCTGAGAAGGGAGGGGTTGAGGTCCAGGAGTGGGATGCTTGCATTGTGACTTTGAAGGTGGTTCAGGATGTGACATAGGCGCTGAGATGGAGTATGCAAACCATGGCCCAGGATCAAGGAAGTGAAGTAGGTGAAGTCAGTCAGGGTGCTGGAAAATCCTGGGGAAGGTTGTTTAGAATGTGAGGTTGATTTTTTTTTTTTTTTAAGTTCCATGTATAAGTGGAATCACGCAGTGTTTGTCTTTCCATGTCTGGTTTATTTCACTTAGCGTATTGTCTTCCCAGTTCATCCATGTTGTTGCAAATGGCAGGATTTCCCTAAAATTTGCTAAGATGATAAATCTTAAGTGTTTTCACCAAAATAAATACATACATACAATTTTGCTTTGCCAGTTATACCTCAATAAAGCTGAAAAAAAAATTTCCATGTTTCAAATAAGTGACTTTTAGAATACAATCATTTAATAAGCAAGAGGCTAGGGCTTCCCAGGTGGCGCTAACGGTAAAGAACCCACCTGCCAATGCAGGAGACATAAGAGATGTGGGTTTGATCCCTGAATTGGAAAGATCCCCTGGAGATGGGCACGGCAACCCACTTCAGCATTCTTGCCTGGGGAATCCCATGGACAGAGAAGCCTGGTAGGCTACAGTCCATAGAGGCACAGAGAGTCAGACACAACTGAAGCGACCTAGCTCGGAAGCGAGTGGTTATTCTTACATAAAGTTTTATTTGGACAATATTGTTTCACATCATTCCAATATTTAAACTTCTATCCATTTACTTTACCCATCTATCTAGTATAACAAAACATAAAACCTGCATCTTATTTTTTAGGTGGAAATACTCAGAAACTATGAAGACGATGTTACAGTGATGCCATGCCAGCATCATCACTTCCCTACACCCCCAAATGCCCATCACTGGCACTGAGGTACCACTAACCTGCACGCAAATATCATACTGCAAGTTGTATGCTCTTGATCACGAGAAATATAGTTTCTAACCCTGCTAAAACAAAGGAATCTCCTTTTCTCCCTGATTCCTGCCACCCACGCTATTGAAAACAACAATTTCCTGCTGATGGTTAATGAACAAGGTTCGATATCCAATAAAGGCAATTTATCAAGACTGTAAGCTTCTGCCTAATTGGGAAGGAATTACAAGAAATAAGAAGACATAACAAAGAGGAACTGAAGTTTAGAAAACCCCCAAAGCCATGCAAGCAAATATGGAAAAGTAAGTAAATACTAACATATTTCTTTTTAGAAGTCTTCTGGTATTGGAGTAATAAAAAAATATTCTCTCCCAAAAATAACTCTCAAGCACTTTTTTTTCCCCAAAAGCAGTTTATTTTGAGCACACATCCTTCTTGACCTCTCTTTAATTTGAAAATGTCCTGTCAACTCTTTCCTTTTTACTGCCTTCTCTCTGTCCACAAAAAAGAAAGGGGAGTATATTTTAATTATTTGTTTGTGGTAAGTTCAAACATTATAATTCCTATTCCGTGGCCTTCAGTTTAGGGAAATGTCATTTTGTTTCCCTAGAAAGAAGAGATAATGATAGTACGAATGAATGAATTTGCTTTTCCCCGCCACTTCAGGGACCGCCTGAGAAGAGAGTTTGCAGTTAACAGGAGGGAAGTTGTGTGTTAGAAGGGGGCCCCAATGCCCCTGTCTTCTCTTCCAGGGACCCTCCTTGGCGGGACATCTCAGAGAGCGTAACTGCAATGTCCAGAGGAGACTCTTGGCTCTGTATCTTAACTATCTCTTTTCAACAGCACCACGCCGCTTTGTCCTCAACTCCTGCCTAGCCTATAGAACTAGCCTCATCTCTGAATTTTGTGTTTCCAACTGGCCCATCTCTTATCTGGTCTCTGAAACCAGAGTTAGTTTAATATTTACTTTTTCATTTTGATTTTTTTCTTTTGCCCTTTATATACTGAAAAGTCTTTTTAAAAGACTTTTATTGCCATGTAGTTGATTTACAAGTGCTGTGTTAGTTTCAGGAGCACAGCAAAGTGGATCAGTTATACATGTACATATATCCACTCTTTTTTAGATTCTTTTCCCATGTAGGCCATTATACAGTATTGAGTAGAATTCCCTCTGCTATAGAGTAGTTATAACTTTAGATTCAAAAGAAGTTACAAAATTAAAACACAGAGTTTCCTGTACCCTTTACTTAGCTTTCCCAATATAACATTTTACATAACCATAAACATAACATCTAGGAAATCTATGCTGGTACAGTGCTATTCATGAAACTCAGAGTGATCCTTTACAATGCAAATCTGACTATGCCAACCTTTTCCATTTTGCTAAACCTGTTAATTACTTCCCATCAACTCTTACAACAGGACTAAAACCCTTAAGCTGGCTCATAAATAGTGTGTCTCTCAGTGAGTTTGGCCAGGACAGACCTTGTTCTCACACAGAGAACTACCCCATTTAACATTTGAGTACTCTCAAAAGAGTGGCAGTTTGGATGACAAATTACTTGGTCACCCACAATGAGCTCTCCATGTCTGACCCTGCCTAGAGACCTCTAACTTTTGTTTTGCATCACTCCACTCCTTGCTCTTGAGGCCCTGTGGCCCAGACTTTCTTTTTTTTTTTTTTTAAACAATGAAATATATGTATGTATTTTACATGTACACACTTAATAATGGGCTGTTACTAGCAATAAGAAAAAAGCAAAGCAGCAAGGATAAATTTTAAAAACTAGTGTTGGTTGTTAGTAACCTCAAAATGATACTATTATGTATAACTTTAAAACATATAAAGCAACTTTGTTACATTTGCTAATTTTTTTTACTGTCGATTTTATTTTATCATTATTTTTAGCTGTTAACTCATGGCCAATCTTGTTTTATTTATTTTCCTCCTGTTACATTTTCTTCTCCCCAGTAATACACCAAAGCAAATCCCAGACATGACTGAATCTGTAATATTTCAGTTTGGATCTTTTAAAAACTTTATCACAGTATCACCATTATTCCTAAAACAACAATAATTACTTAATATTATCAAATATGCAGCTAGTGTTCAAATTTTCAAGACCATCATAAGTGTCATAATTTTTTCCACATTTTATTGACTCAGGAATATTTTTCTGTAAGGTCCTGGGTGATGAGTGGGTTTGGAAGCCACTCTTAGGCATCTTTGTGTGTTTTTTTTTTTCTCTTGGGCATCTTTGTTGAGCTGCAGTCAGACATTGTTTTTCCCCTTGAGATTACATTACAAAGGAAAAGAAAGGTATCCAACCCAAATCAAATGGCTGCTCTACCTAGAAAATAGTCACCGCTTTATTGTCCTCTGTAGTTCTTTTAGGAAAGAGAATTTTTAACTTAGAAACCTATCTGTGATTTTTCTTTTTTTGAAAAAGCTAATGTATTTATTTTAATTGGAGGCTAATTACTTTACAATATTGTAGTGGTTTTTGCCATGCATTGACATGAATCAGCCATGGGTGTACATGTGTCCCCCATCCTGAACCCCCCTCCCAGCATCCTCCCCATCCCATCCCTCTGGGTCATCCCAGTGCACCAGCCCTGAGCACCCTGTCTCATGCATCAAACCTGGATTGGCAATCTATTTCACATATGATAATATACATGTTTCAATGCTATTCTCTCAAATCATCCCACCCTTGCCTTCTCCCACAGAGTCCAAAAGTCCGTTCTTTACATCTGTTCTTCACATTTGCTATCTTGCATATAGGGTCATCGTTACCATCTTTCTAAGTCCCAACAATACTGTATTGGTGTTTTTCTTTCTGACTTATGTCACTCTGTATAATAGGCTCCAGTTTCATCCACCTCATTAGAAATGATTCAAATGCATTCTTTTTAATAGCTGAGTAATATTCCATTGTGAATATGTACCACAGCTTTCTTATCCATTTGTCTGCCTATGGACATCAAGGTTGCTTCCATGTCCTGCCTATTGTAAACAGTGCTGTGATGAACACTGGGGTACACGTGTCTCTTTCAATTCTGGTTTCCTTATTGTGTACCCAGCAGTGGGATTGCTGGGTCGTATGGCAGTTCTATTTCCAGTTTTTTAAGAAGTCTCCACACTGTTCTCTATAGTGGCTGTACTAGTTTGCATTCCCACCAACAGCATAAGAGGGTTCCCTTTACTCCACACCCTCTCCAGCATTGTAGACTTTTTGATAGCAGCCATTCTGACCAGTTTGAGATGGTACCTCATTGTTTTGATTTGCATTTCTCTGATAGTGAGTGATGTTGAGCATCTTTTCACGTGTTTGTTAGCCATTGGCACAGACTTTCTTTAAGATCCTGGGAGGGATGCAGGATGTGCAATGTTTCTTCTTGCCTCAGGACCCTGGCACATGTCCTTTCTGCCTGGAATGACTCCCCCTTCCCACTCCTCTTTGTCTCATTAGCTCCTACTTGCCTTGGTTCAGCTAAATCATCACTCCTTCCCCAGACTGTCATATTCCTCCACTAAATGTCCTCACCACTCCCTGGACCTCTCCGCTGAATCACTTATCACAGTTGTCATTTCATCTTTGTTTCTATAAGTAAAGAATAACCTGTAAGAAGGCAAGGGGCATATTTGTGTTTATGCAACAGCAATCCCCAGAACCAGCATGAAACTTGCTACACATGGGACAATTATTTCAAAGCTATGGATTGAACAGAAACAAGCTCAGCTGACAGCTCCAGGAGCAACAAAAGCAAGTGCTTGATGGCTTTAGGAATAAAAATAAAAGTGAAAGTCACTTGCATTTCTTTTGTAGGTTGCTGACTGTGTGGCTCATTTAACCACTTAAAACACAGCTTTAGTGAGTGAAAGTCCCAAGTTTAAAACTTGGTACCCATTAACTGAGGAACCTTATGCTAGTAATTTAATTTCTTTGAGTCTTATTTTTTTTTACTTCTATAAGTAGTAGTAATAGTTATAATATTGCTAATAGTAAACTCATATACATATAATAACAATTATAATCATTATAACTATATAACTATAGCTAATTATTATAACTATAGTTAATTATATCAAATAATTATATCATTATAATAATTATAAAATTAATTAAATCTATAATAATTATTTATTATAATAATGATCCAAAAAATCATCTACCCTATAAAATTCATATGAGGGTATCACTGGGTGAATGTTAACTCTTAATATCAATACTTATTTGGCTAAAGCTGTTTCAAATACATCCCGTGTCTAAGATGATTGTCTTGCTTCATGAAAGACACACAGTGAGGACTTAGTGCTCTATGCCTGACCCAGCCTCCTCCACCTGCTCCCCTCAACCTCTCCACATTAGACAGGCAATGCTATCCTGGCCATGACCCAGGCCAGACCTGGCATCTTCTTGAACTCTTCCCTTTCTCTCCCTACATCACATCCATCATGAAAGTTTGTCTGCTTTCTCTTCAAAATATGTTCAGCATCCTGCCACTCCCCACCATATCAACTACTATATTCTGATCCACCCATATTATTACATCAGGCTCCAAATGGGTCTCCTGCTTCTACCCCTGCCTTTCTGAACAGCCAGAATGGTGTTGTTAAATGTAAGTCATATCAGGTCACTCTCCTGCTCAAACTCCTCCAAGGCTTCCCATAATCCACAGGGTAACACACGACACACTTCTGGAGTGGAGATAGCACCCCACAACCTGCCCTTTTTCTTGGATTCTGTCTGGCACATCTCCTCCTCTTCCTTTCCTCTCCTTTCCTCCAAGGAGAGCCTTCCCTACTCCACAAGGTCAGCACACTGTATCTTCTCCCTGCTTTTGCTTTCATATCTCTCAGCACTCATCACCTTCTATACATTTTCTTTATCATCTATCTTCTATATTAGAAAGGAAGCATCCGGAGGGCAGGGATGTATGTTTGTTCTGTCCCTGCTATCTCCCTAGCACTGAACACCAGGGAGTATCTGATGTGTATCTGATACACAGCAGGTGCTCAATAAACACATCTCGACTCAATACATGGATGGCAGAGAGGGAGGGATGGGTGGATGGATAGATGGATGGATGGATGGATGAGGCACGACCATTCCCAAGGCAAGAGCTGTCCCAAACACAATTTGATATAGGTTACAAGGCACAGACGAGCAGCAAGCCTGTTTCAAGTGAGTGTGAGGCAGAGGTCCAGAAGCAGGAAGGGTTAGGGTGTACCCAAGTGCGTGCTGATGACTGGCTTCCTGAATGTGGCCACATCAGTATGGCAGGGACACTGGTAGCACCCTGGTGGTGGCGATGCCAGCCTCATGACTCTGGGACTGCTGAGTGGCTGTGTGTAAAAGGACAAGGATGGTTGCTCTCTGCATATGCAAAGAAGGGCATCCGTTCCCCTTCAGAGGATGATCTGATCAGATGGACCTGCCAGGGACTGACAGGGACTGCCAAAACTCAGGGACATGCCTGCAGCAGAAGACTCTGGCCAGAAATCCCGCTGGCTTGGGGGCCAAAACGAGGCCATTTTTAGACTTAGCCAAATTCACTTCCCATTGTCAACTGAAATTGAATTTCCAGAACATATGCTGAGAAACTGGCTCAAAATGAGCTGTCCAGATGTTGGCCAAAGAAAAGCCAAAAAGAAACATTTATAGTCGGCTGCCTGTCTTGTGACTCCACAGCTTTTTGCCAAATGAACAAGTTTATCTTGTTAGAAACTGAAGACCATACCAAGGCTCTGAGTAGACTAGCATTGAAAGAAACTTTGGGCCTTATTCAAACAAACTTGGACTGAGCAGAGGACACTGAATTCTCAATTAGAATGCAGTTATTTACAAACTTAAAGGAACTGAACTTTGATAAGGAAGAAAAGAAAAAGAGCATTAGTATTTAGGCCTCATAAAATCAGTCTGAAAATCTAAAACCTAAATTCTGTCCTGTTGTTACCAATAGGCATGAAGCATTTGCAGAGGAAACAAGCTGGATTATTATCCAACAGCCTTAAGAGAGAAGACATTCCTACAATTTTCATGGCTCGAAGGCATCTTATAGACCATCCAGTCCAGATTTCCCATGTTTATCCCTTCCCTGGGCTTCTCAGAACAGTTTTCTCTGAAAGCCAGCAGACAAGGTAGCCTCAAGGCATTGGCTGTGACTGTTCTCACATCTCATCAATGACTCAGTTCTTCCTTATCCTCTGTAAGACTGATTCCAGGCCCCTTCATTACTTGTTCAGACTCCCTTCTCCACCTTAGTGTCCTCACTTCTCTGCTTCTTGCCTACACAGTTCCTTGATGTTATCACCACACACTATCTTGGGTTAAGGGACAAGGTCTCTAGCAATCTTGGCCTGGGGAATGCTCAGCAGTGGTCAAATGCATCAACTAATATATTAAAAAAATGTTCTATAGAAGAGAATTGAATTGTCTTCCATCTTTTTAATTATAGAAGCCAAGTGAATAACCCAAGCCTTCTGATTCCTAATAAAATAATACCTCTACCAAAATGAGGAGGATGGGGTAAAATACGTTAGCTTCCATTTTTTCTAGTTTGTTTGCAAGACCATGTATAATTTGTAACATATTGAGACACGATAGCTATTTAGAAAACATCCAAAAATCTCAGAAAAAAATGCTCAGTAGAAAGAGCAACAATGTCAGGGGGAAGGATAAATCAGGAGCTTGGGATTAGCTATGCGCATTACTATATATAATATAGATAACCAACAAGGACCTAGAGTATAGCACAGGGAACTATGTTCAATATCTTGTAATAACCTATACTGGAAAAAACCTATATGTATATATATAGTATATATAAAAAGATTATATATATATATATATATATATATATATATACACAGACACACACGTGCATGTATATATCTCTCAACTTGTTGTACACCTGAAACTAACATATCATTGTAAATCAGCTATAATTTCCTTAAAAAATTAAGGGGAAACAGTTAATCAGAAAAAAAATGCAAAAATAAAAAAATAGTGCCAAGGTATTGATACATAAGGCATGTGATAAGACATCCTGAAGAGGCCACTTCAAAAGACCCGAGTCATTAACTAGACATATTCTAACTAGTTTCCATATAATGCCATCATCTTAGCTGAAAAACAAAGTTATTCTGGATGGCTGACACGGTATAGAATAAAATACTTATATTTCTTAACATTTGTACTTAAAATAATTGTTTGAGATCATCACAGAGAATCCGAAATAAAAATTTAATAGCTCATTGACCTTTATGTTTATAGCTCCTAAAATGGTAGATAAGTGAAAACAGACATTTTATTCAAATGAAACCACAATATTTTTCTTGCTTAAATTTTTCTCTAGCTCAGTTTTATAATAGCCTGGTACTTTACATGAGTGATTATGAGCTGATCTTAAACTGTAGCCATTGCTCTAAAGAAAATGTTTATGGCCTGCTTGGAATAATTGTATTCTCCTATTAAATATCACTCCTTCAGGGCTAGTTATTGTTCAGTATAAATGTGCCACTTTATATGCAAATAAAACATACTGAGGTTTGAATAAAAAGTTCTGCATATATCTACTGACAATTCATCTTACTATGATTCATATTAACAGACAGAACCTCTCCCGAAATGAGATGCTAATATCACACACAAGAGTTAATTCTTTCCTTGACTTTTTGTCTTCAAAATGTTCAGGTAGAGTTGGAAATATTTACTCTCCTCATAGCTACAGCACATTTGGAACTGGAGCCTCATTGTTACTTTGAGTCAAAAGATTTTGCAATATTGTGATTATGAAAGTATTTCTTTTTTATGACCTTGCCTAGCCTTCAGCCTTTTTCTCACCAGGAAAAATCAACTTCCCAGATACTCTACTGCAAAAGATACCTCAGAGTTCAGCTTTTCCATGAAGGCTTCTTAATTTCAACCTAGTAAACCCAGGTCTCCTGCATTGCAGGCAGATTCTTTACTGTCTGATCCACCAGAGATTCAACCAGCAAAGCAGAGAGAGTCTACAAACACGTACCTGGCGTATAAGCACTTCAAGTCACATAGCTGCATTTTCATTTTCTTTTTTTAAAATCTAGGTTCTCTGAATTAGATATTTGTGCAAAAGCGTCATATTAAAACCCATGATTCTGCTTTTCACATTTGAAGAAGCAATGTCCTACAGCACAAATCTCAACTCACACCTGTGCCTTGTATTTTTATTAACCACTTCTCATGGTCCTGTGGGACCATAATTTAAAAATATTATACATATTTACCACTATCTATGCTGAGTTAGCAATGCAAGATAAATACTTACTATTTAAGGGAACAAAGTAAAGCACTAATTTTTTTTAAGAAATATTTTGGCTGCACCATGTGGCATGCAAGATCTTAGTTCCCAGGCCAGGGATTGAACCCACACCCCTTGCAGTGGAAGTTTGGTGTCTTAACCACTGGACCTCCAGGGAAGTCCCCAAAGTAAGGCATTTAATGACCATTTTCACCACTCTCCCTGCAGTGTCCAAAAGAAGAGAGGAGAGTCCAATGGCATCAGTACTGGAGACTGAAATCTGATTTTCTGGCCAATACATCTAACTCCCTAGAGTTAAAGGGTCACACAATTGAATAGAGACTAAAGGACAGGATGTAACTAAGATAAACTCAGGGCTGCCTCTACCCAATCAAGATATTATTGCACATTTGGGAATTTATTTACTTATGATAAAATTTGGAGAAATCTTACACCCCACAAATTAGACAGTCATTCATTCATCCAGGAGTTGTAACTAAATACTTATACCTGAAGAAATACCTACAAATTTGCTGTTGAAGTCTGACTATCATATTTTTAATTAGGATTTAGGGATAATAGGAGAAATCATACAGCTGGTATTTGCATTATATAAAAAAGATGGGAAGGCCTTTAAGCTATTTTCCCTGGGAAGTCAGGGAATCATGTTCAATGTCAATATTCCTTCTCCAACAATTCAAAGCCAGTTGATGGAGAGCTGGAAAATACCAAGGAACTTAGATTCTTGACAAATTTGAAAACCAAGACTTGGATAAATGATATTGGGAGATAGAACTGCATTAATTGTTTAAAGGCAAATGCATTTATTTGATTAACACTGGTCATCCTTGCTAGACTGTAATTTCCATGAGGGCAAGGCTCATATCCATTTTGAAAATGATTGCTTCATTCCATAGTCCTTGTCACCTGTTAGGGGTTCAAAAATATTTGATGGACAGATTGATAAATGAATGAGTGCATTCTTTCCAACCCTAGATAATGTTCTATTTCTAGTCCATTTTTCAAAACTGTAGTCACCCAACACTTATTCCTATCAGTTGGGTGATACACACACACATACTCACACACACAAACACACACAGACTAATGTGAAAATAGACTTTTTCTTATAGCCTTTAAAATAGGATAAATCCTTATGTTTCCATAAGCATTTAGATGTTCTGATTAAAAGCAAAGAAATTGACTAAATCTGTCCTAAAAATGAGACTGGTTTCCACAATACAAAATTAAACCAATTAACATTTTAATTGTAAGAGGGCATCACTAAGATCACCTTGAAAATAATGATTTTAAGTAAAGATTCTCATGGTTAGAGGGGCATAAATAAGCTTGCATGTGACCTGTACTTAGTCCCTGATACTTGGGATAAAAGAGACAAGTCACTGGAAAGGTTTGTGTTTCAAAAATGATCTTTTCATCAATCTCTTTGGCTTTAATCTTACCCTGCTAATTCCACTCTCCAAAATGAAGTCAAGGTACCTATCTAAAATGTAAATCCTGTCATGTTGCTATCTTGCCTTAAGCACTTCAGTATTTCAGTAGTCTCCAACTTCTTTTAAAATATCTAATTAAAGTCATTTTAATATTTAAAAGGCAGGGAATTCCCTAGTGGTCTAGTGGTCAGGACTCTGTGCTTTCATTTTGTCAAGTGTCAGGGTTTAATCCCTGGTTGGAGAACTAAGATCCTGCAAATCTGGCAGGGTGGCCAAAAAAAAAAAAAAGAAAAAAAATTATTTGGAATCTACTAAATTTAAAAATGAGAATGGTGCTAGGAGCTCTAAAAGATACCCCCAAAATTTTTTATGTATTTGTTAATATATTTATGTATTTATTTTCATTGATGTAGGCATACAACATACAACATAGTGATTCAATACTATTACAGATGATACTCCATTTAAGGTTATTATAAAATATTGGCTATATTCCCTGTGCTGTACAAGATGCCCCTGTAGCTAATTTATTTTTATACCTAGTAGTTTGTACCTCTTAATCCCCTATTTTCCATCTTGCCTCTCTCTCCTTCCCCTTTCCACTGCTAACTACTGTTTTTCAGATCTGTGACTGTTTTTGTTTTATTATATTCATTTGTTTTATTTTTTGGATTCCATGTGTAAGTTATATCATACAGTATTTATCTTTCTCTGACTTATTTCACTAAGCATGATATTCTTTAGGTCTATCCATGTAGTTGCAAACGTATTCATTCCTTTTAATGGCTGAGTAGTATTCCAATGCCAGGCTAGGTGAGTCACAAGCAAGAATCAAGATTCCTGGGAGAAATATCTACAGCCTCAGATATACAGATGATACCACTCTAATGGCAGAAAGTGAAGAGGAACTATAGAGCCTCTTGATGAGAATAAAAGAGGAGAGTGAAAAAGCTGGCTTGAAACTCAACATTCGAAAAACTAAAATCATGGCATCCAGTCACATCACTTCATGGCAAATAGATGGGGGGAAAGTGGAAGCAGTGATGGATTTTCTTTTCTTGGACTCCAAAATCACCATAGACAGTGATTGAAGCCATGAAATTAAAAGGCACTTGCCCCTTGGAAGGAAAGGAGCAAGGTTTGCTTCCTAGGTTTGTCTATGGCCCTAGACAGTGTATTAAAAAACAGAGACATCACTTTGTCAACAAAGGTCCATAAAGTCAAGGCTATGGCTTTTCCAGTAGTCATTTATGGATGTGAGAGGTGAATAATAAAGAAGGCTGACTGCCAATGAACAGATACTTTGGAACTGTGGTACTAGAGAAGACACTTGAGAGTCCCTTGGACTGCAAGGAGATCAAACCAGTCAATCCTAAAGGAAACCAGTCCTGAATATTCATTGGAAAGACTGATGCTGAACCTTACGCTCCAATGCTTTGGCCACCTGATGCGATAGCTGACTCATTGGAAAAGATCCTGATGCTGGGAAAGATTGAAGGCAAAAGGAGAGAGCAGCAGAGGAAGAGGTGGTTAGATACCACCAGTGACTCAATGCACATGATTTTGAGCAAACTCTGGAGATATCAGAGGACAAAGGAGCCTGGTGTGCTGCAGTCCATGGGGTTGAAAAGAGTCAGACATGACTCAGCCATTGAACAACACCGACAATATTCCACTGTGGACTTCCTGGTCACTCAGTGGTAAAGAGGTAAAGAATCTGCCTGCCAATGCAGGAGATTCAGGCTTGATCCCTGGGCTGAGAAATTTTCCCTGGAGAAGGAAACAGCAACCCACTCCAGCATTCTTGCCTGGGAAATCCCATGAACAGAGGAGCCTGGCAGGCTACCATCCATGAGGTCAAAGAGAGTCAGATGCAACTTAGCGACTAAACAACAAGTATTCCTGTGTGTGTGTGTGTGTGTGTGTGCGCATATAAAAATATTACCACATCTTCTTTAACCATTCATGCATTGGTGGACATTTAGGTTGCTTCCACGGCCTGGCTATAGTAAATACTGATGCTATGAATGTTGGGGTGAATGTATTTTTTCATTACAATATTTTTTTTTTCTGGATACATATGCAGAAATACAATTGCTGGATCATATGATAGTTCTATTTTTCTTTTAATTTTGTGTTTTTAGTTTTTTGAGCAGCCTCCATACTGTTTTCCATAGTGGTTGCACCAGTTTACATTCCCACTAACAGCGTAGGAGGGTTCCCTTTTCTCCACATCTTTGCCAACATTTACTATTTGTGATCTTTTTGCTAATAGCCACTCTAATAGGCTATCCGTCCTAAAGGAAATCATCCCTGAATACTTACTGGAAGGACTGATGCTGAAGCTGAAACTCCAATACTTGGGCCACCTGATTGGAAGAACTGACTCACTTGAAAAGCCCCTGATGCTGGGAAAGATTGAAGGTGGGAGGAGAAGGAGACAACAGAGGATGAGACGCTTGGATGGCATCACCAGTTGGAAGGCATCACTCAATGGACATGAGTTTGAGTAAACTCTGCGAGTTGGTGATGGACAGGGAGGCCTGGCATGCTGCAGTCCACAGGGTCGCAAGGAGTTGGACATGACTGAGCGACTGAACTGAACTGATTCGAATAGGTGTGAGGTGATATCTTTGAGCACTGTTTTTTTGGGGGGGTTAGGGGGGTGGCTGGGTAAGTCCTGACTTGAACTATGCTCCTCCTACATATTCAATCACAATTTCCTTTGATCTTTGCCTTAGTCTGGAAATTCTAAAGAAATAGTTACTACCACCTTTCTGAACACACTGCATTCGTTTACAAACCTCTGTGCCTTTGTGTCCTTTCCTTTGTCTAAAATGCTGTCCTCACTTTTCTTCACCTTGTTGATACTATCTCCATTTAAGCTTTATGGAGTATCTTCCTAGAGATATTTGGTTATATGTCCTTCTGTTATAGTCCTATATATGCCTGAGCGTATGTCAGTATTTGCTATGTTACATTGAAATTAACCAGTTACATGTCTGTATCCAACTCTGCACTCTAGGTATTCTCATCTCACAAACTACCATCAGTAATCTTAATATTTCAAGCACTCATTCTGAAATCAGAATCACAGTACCAATGGAATTAATATGTATTGAACCAAATTGACTATGTAACATTATCTTGTTCTCTTACCATCAATATTGCCTAATTTCTCAACGTTCTGTTGTGATCTGGGAGTTTCCAGAAATTATCATTCTTTTTTTTCTTACATGAATCAGGGAATAAGCTACTAATGTCCTTCATAATGATAGGGCAACAACACTCTTCACAAATGTGTGTTAACAAAAGCCATATTGCTGACACTGATATATTAGTAAGCAACTTTATATTGGAGACTCAGGTGGGAAAAATACCCAAGCATGAGTTTGCTTAATGTGCTAACACTTGCAAAATATAATCATTTAAGTTGAAAGCAACATTTCTATTATACCATCTCAGTTCTGTTTCACAGTAACTAAATTTGATATTATTTGCATATTGGGAGTGCTTCTATAGATTTTTTTCTTTTTTTTCTAAGAACTCAAACAAGTTTCATAAATTCAAAAAATAGTTATAAAAGCATTTCTCTATTTCAATCTAGTATTTCAATGTACTGCCTAGAGAGATTTTTCTTATGGTTGTTATAAACTCAGAAGAATTTATAATAGAAATGCTGACACTCCTTGAATAATGGTGGTTCTAGCAGCCTTCTCAGTATTATCAGTAGACCATGCAATTCAGTGACTTAATCAGTACTCCCCAAAGCACAAAATAGGCAATCGCTTTTGTCCTTTGTGCATTTTTCACATCTTAGAACGGTTCCCCTTCAATCTTCCTATGTGCTACCTACACCCACGTCTCTCTCACCCTATATCACTATTCTTCATAATTTCTTCTGGGCTTGTTTTGTTACTACACTGAAGTCTTATGCATAATTATGTGAAGTTGCTATGGAGATTTTATGTGATTTGTCATGAGGAAAATCTATTGTGTTTGAGATCATTCTCCACACTAATGACTCAGGAATCTATTTCCCACATCCTCCCCCTTATTTTCTCTGGGATTATAACCAACTGCATATATTTGAATATCTATAAGCAAAAGTCATGATATAAATAATGCAGCCAGAAAAGTTACTGAATTCACCATGAAGATGAAGCACATCACTGAAACCAGCCAGGCTCTCAGGATATAGAAAGAACTTCTAATATGTTACTTTTTGGAACCAGTTGAATTATTCCCTGAATCCTTTAGAAAGTGACCCCAAAGAAGTTCTTCCACAATTATACCTCTTAAAATCCCATAACTAACTATATTATATGTATTTTGGCTATGGCATAACTTAGGAAATGCAATTTTGGAGAATGTACTTTACGATAGTATGGTATTAAGGGAAACTGTGACAGCCTCATTAAAATCACTGATTTGTTCTTCTTCTATGGCACAGACCATTTGAAGTTGGGAGCTATGGTGAAAGTGATCATCTGACATTAGTCAAAGGCAGTCTAAACTGAAGACTGTGTGCTGAAACTTCACACCACTCAACAAGAATATGATCTTATATCTTTCTTGTCTGACTGTACCACTGCCATCCTAGAATGTGAAATATCATGCTAATTATCACTAGACAGCTCACATGGACCACTGTTTTGATTACCAGATTTGTAGAATTGATTTCAGAATCATGATTTGGAGAGAAAACATTTCTAAGTCAGGTGTAGGTGGGAGAGAATTTAGATGAATCCAGCCATTTGCCATCAGGAGAGTGGCATCCAGAGAATAGTTATAGAAGTTTAAGTCAAATCTCAACAAAATTTCAAAGGTAGACCAATTCTAGAAACAATTCCTAAGCAACACTTTGCCTGGAAACATAGCCGAGTTACTAATTCCCCAAACAACCAATTCTGAAAAGTGTATGGTTTTCACATAGGATGATTTGATACCACAGGTTCCCAGATAGAAATCCAACAGGAGCAAAGATAAGAAGTAAAGGGAAGAGAGGGAAGGTGAATCAAGGTGGAGGGACTGAGTGAGATGCTCTAAACAGAGGTCAATATCTGTGTATTTCTCTTAAAAGCAGAGCTAATGTTATATTGTATAAGTCAGGACTGATGAGTAGCCCATAAAAGATGGAGGTAAAGAACAGGAAGGAGTGAGACAAAGAGGAGTGAGTAGACATCAAGAAAATGCCCATTTCCAGACTGTGATAAAGGAATGTTTCAAATGAGAAGCCCACACACCACTACTAGACAGTAGCCCCCACTTGCCCCAACTAGAGAAAGACCATGTGCAGCAGTGAAGCCCAAGCACAGTCAAAAGTTTAAAAAATTGAAGTCATCAACAGACTTGGCAAGGGAAAGTCTGCATCTCAGGGATCCTCTAGGACTTCTAGATAGACTGAAAAAGGATTCCAATTCATTTGAATATCGGTAAGTCTAGATAGCAAGAGAGCCCTTTCATTATCCTGATGGTAATGCAATGAAATGCCTTCTTCCCAGAGTCTGAGAATCATCAATATAGGACAAGTCAGTCAGTGTCTGACAAGTATCAGAGCAGGTGGGATCTTGCGGATTTTTCTCTATGTCCCAACTGGTTAAAAGGGGAAAGCGTTTCCAGAAACAATAGACAATCATTTGATAGACCATTTGCAAAGCTGGAAAGAAACTGGAATCAATAAATGGTTTGAGGGTCTTCTCACAGAAGGAAGAAAAATACCAGTTCAGAGGAAGAATTCATAACTATCTTAAACAAAAAATGTGTGAGATAGCAATGGTCAGAGATAGCAGTGGGCAATCTGAAGAGAGAAACAAGGACCTTCCCTCTGGTGACTGGAGAGCTCTTCCTGAAGTCTTTAGAGGCAGCCATGGACTCATCTCAATTTGCTAACTAGGGATTTGGGTCTTTTCTTGGAGCAATGCATCTGAGATGCCAAGGAGAGCCTCACCCAGTACACAACAAACAAACATACCCTGCTATTCATTCAGATAGAGCAGTGGGAAAAGCAGAGAAAATTGTAGTAAGATCTTCAGTGGCTTTGAAATGCTCCAGAGAATACTAAATAATTTGAGAGCCTAAGGAGAGATATCCAGTTCAAAAATGGCCAGAAGAGGAAGGAAGAGAAATGGGAGAGTAAACAGCTGAATGTTTAGGAAAAACCAAATGTGTTTGATTGTCTCAGTCAATATTCCTTGAACAGAGTTGCAAATATAGATTAAACAACTTCAGGGATTTCCTCTGTATCCAAAGTCATATTTAATAGATCCACAAAATCTCAGTAAATACCTTTAAACTTTTACCCTTGTTTCAGTGACATAAAAATGAGTAGTAAATATATTCCGAATGCACTAATAAACAACTTCTGAATTAATACTGTCATGTGGTCTAGTGTCTTCTTTCTACTTTTGTTCATGTTGCTCTTGACAAAAGCCAATCAAGAGGGAACAGAGGTACACAATGAATAATGGCATATCCCTGCCACAAGTAAAGGCAAAATTAATATATGCACATATTAAACTAACAAATATTGTATCATTTGAAGGGTGAAAATTGGGAAGCCAATTGGGCTAACATCCATCACGAGACTATAAATGGCAGCCAAACTCAAAAGAACCTACTGCTAGTGGGACAGATCATAGAAGACCACATTGAAGTTGCAGGTTTGGGGAATATTTCAGCAAAACAGCACTATCTGTCATATTAAATCCATGTCATATATTTTTATTTTATTGCTTTTATAGTTTTCACTTATAAATTTATTTTTGTTCTGTAATTAAATGAGAATAAGAAGATTAGGATGTGTGGAAGGAAGGACAAATAACTAGGAAAGAGAAAATTAAATCTGTAAAAAAAAAAAAAAAAGTGTCAAAAAGTCCAGGGTAAGCCATGGCTTACAAAACCTAATGAGATCTACAAAAATGTTAGCTTAAGACTGTGTTTACACCGAGGAAACCAGATCTGAAAGAGACACGTGCACCCCAATGTTCATCGCAGCACTGTTTATAATAGCCAGGACATGGAAGCAACCTAGATGCCCATCAGCAGATGAATGGATAAGGAAGCTGTGGTACATATACACCATGGAATATTACTCAGCCATTAAAAAGAATTCATTTGAATCAGTTCTAATGAGATGGATGAAACTGGAGCCCATTATACAGAGTGAAGTAAGCCAGAAAGATAAAGACCATTACAGTATACTAACACATATATATGGAATTTAGAAAGATGGTAACGATAACCCTATATGCAAAACAGAAAAAGAGACACAAATGTACAGAACAGACTTTTGGATTCTGTGGGAGAAGGCGAGGGTGGGATGTTTCGAGAGAACAGCATCGAAACATGTATATTATCTAGGGTGAAACAGATCACCAGCCCAGGTTGGACGCATGAGACAAGTGCTCGGGCCTGGTGCACTGGGAAGACCCAGAGGGAGCAGGTGGAGAGGGAGGTGGGAGGGAGGATCGGGATGGGGAATACATGTAAATCCATGGCTAATTCAAGTCAATGTATGACAAAAACCACTACAATATTGTAAAGTAATTAGCCTCCAACTAATAAAAATAAATGAAAAAAAAAAAGAAGAGAAAAATACACACACACACACAAAAATAGACTGTGTTTAGAGTCAGATGAGAACAAGGATGGGCCTGACTTACTGTTTGATGCCGATGGTATAATGCTAATAGAAGGTAAGGCAAAGGCAGAATCATTCAATTCCTACTTTGCTTCAACATTTGCTATCAAAGCAAATAATCTCCATATTGCAAAGAAGAGGAACACATGAAGCCCAAGATAAGTGAAGAAATCCCTCTGGAGATCAGCAAGCTATTCTGAATAAATCCAAATCCCATCAATCAACTACACCCTGGGTAACGGAAGGACTTCAGATGGGACTGTGGAAGCATTGTTGCTAATCTCTGGGAAATCATGGTGCATCAGAGAGGGGCCTATGTTAGGAGGAGGAAAATGTGTGTTTATTTTAAGGACATTTCAGAATTTTCTTTTAATTTTCAATATCAAAGGCAAAAGCTTCATTTACAAGTTATAAATCAGTTTTCAGTTAGCTTCTCTCCCCTCTCCCCATCCCTCCTCAAAAAAGGGAAAAGAAAGTATTTCTAGAATGCAGTGTTTTAAAAGAGGCCAATGAGAGAACACATCAGTAGTCACAGGGCTTCCTAAGAACAATTCATGTTCATAAGTCTTGAATAAAAGTAACGAGACTGAGAGGTAAAGTGAATCTGGACTTTTACTGAGTGTTTAACAAAATAAACCAAGATGTAGGATATGGAAACAGGGCCTAGAAGCTCACTTTAGTTAAGTATTGCAGAAGTGTACTGTAGTGTTCTCTGCCTAACAACTGTGCTGAAATGATGCAACAGAGGATAGTAACATGCCTGGGCTTGGAGTCAGGAATTTCAAGTTGAGTCTCTGCTTCACCACTGACTAGTTCAGGGGCCCACACGTCTGACCCACTGCTCACTTTTGTAAATCAGGCTTTACCGGAACACAGCACATGCATTTGCTCACCTGCTGTCTATGACCGCTTTCGGGCTCCAGTGGCAGAGTTGAATAGCTGTGCAGAAACCACATGGCCCACGAAGCTGAAACATTTACTGCTGAGCCCTTTACAGAAAATGTTTGTCAACCCCCCGACGAGTCACATCAGCTAAGACGCATCACAGCCTCTCTGACACCCATTGTCATCACCCACATTTTAGAAGTTGACAACCACAGCAAATGCTTCACAAGGTATCTAATGAAACAATGTATGAGAAAGCTCTGTGTGGATTTTAAAGTGCTCTACACATGCACGGCACAGCTTATTATGATCACGGTGCCTGTTCAAAGATTAATTGCTTCTTTTCACATTAAAAACAAGCCAAACTCCAGTACGCAGGAGACCCTCATAAGTACCGGATGGATGGATGGATGGATGATAGCAGTAACCATACCTTACTCAGCAGCAACTGTGTGCCAGAGACACATAATGTTTTAGATATAATAGCTTGTTTTATCCTTATAGCAAAAATGGGACATAATTTACATTTCACTGCTGAATAAAGGAAGAGAGATAATAATATCAGGAGCAACAACTAATATTTATAAAGCAGTTATTACATCCTAACCACCATGCTACATATTTATTAAATGTTATTTAACTCTTTCAACCTCTTCACAAGATGTTAGTATCATCACTATCCTCACCCTCATTACAGTATTTATGGATGAGAAAATTGAGGCTCAGAGAAACTAAATAACTTCCCAAAGTCAAGTTTCAGGTAAGTGACAGAGCTGAAATTCAAAACCTTGTCTTCCTGACTCTGATCTTCTCACCATCATATGCTGGGGCAACTTATACACATGAATAAGCCTAATTTTATTCAGGATAAATGTGAAATCTTATTAGAAAGATGAAAATTTGTTTGAAGGAACCTATGAGAAGTTCCTATGAAAAACATTTTTTCAAAGTGTTTTTATTTTTAGCAAATTTTAGACTGAAAAATTACAAAAACAGTACAGAATTCCCATTCTATTCCTCACTCAGTTTTTCCCAATGCTAACCTATCATTAAATACAACACAGGGACTTCCCTGGTGGTCCAGTAGTTAAGACTCCACACTTCTGATGCAGGAGTCATCGGTTCAATCCCCAGTCTGGGAACTGAGATCCAACATGCTGTATGGCACAGCCAAATTAAAAATAAGTAAATAAATACAGCACAGTGGCAGTCAGGAAAGTAACACTGGCACAGTACTCAACTAAAGATCTTGCTAAAATGTCACCAGTCTTTTCACTAATGTCCTTTTTCTGTGCCAGGATCCTATCTGGGATCCCGCTTTGCATCTGGTTGCTATCGCTCTTTAGTCCCCTCCAATCAGTAACACTCTCTCAGTTTTTGCCTGTCTTTCACTTTCTTGACACTGGAAAAATAATTGATTCGCTTTTTGCTGAATGTCTCTCAATTTGGGTTTGTCTGATCTTTTCCTCTCCTGCTAGACTGAAGCTGTTTGGACAAGAATAGCACAGAAACGCAGTGTTCCCCATGACTTATACCATGGTATTTAAAATGTCAATGTGACTTTTCATTTAATGGACTACAAGCTCAGTAAGCTGATGTGTAGCTTAGTCATTACCACACTTATGTGTGTACACATACACACAAAATCTCACGACAGTTCCAATTCAGAAATTGTTGAGAACCACAACCAGTATGAGTATCAGTTCTAACTTTTTTCAACAATGACTAGATTATTGGAATAAGCACTGGGCTATGAGCATCCCAAGTTTACTTCCTATTTCTCACCATTTGCATGCTAGCTAGTGAAGCATGTTGAATGACAGAAATGAACTCTTAACATGTGTGTCTCTGAATTCCAAAGACCAGACCAGTTTGGGTCATGCTGCAAATATTCATTCATTGCATGTGTCAGACCAGCCCCAGTTTTCCTGCCTCACCTATGAGCCAGGCTTATTGGATGGTGGGGGAGTCTTCCAGAATCTCATCATGATACTTGACCAAATAGAAAAAAAAAAAAAATACACACCTTGATTCTATATTTATATTAGAAGACATAAGTCCCATGAAGGCAAGGGGACTTTATTTTCTCACATCTTGTTCAGCCACCTAGTTAACTTCAAAGCTGCATCTGATAATGGAAAGAGCTTGCTATGGAGACAGTAAAGGCACATCACCACTCACACAAGCACAAGTGTGAACCTATTAGGAGAGTCCTCATTTATTTATTGACTTGATTTCTAAAATTTCTTGGATTTCAACACATTTTGTCTCATTTTTCTTGTTAGAGTCATCTCCTCTGAAAACTATAGTCTCATTCAACCTGAAATGTGTTCATTCTACAATTCAGTCACTGTGAGAAGAAAAAAAAAAAACCTTTAGTAATTAAAGTAGCAGAGGTATGCCCTGCTGACACTAAAACACTATTGTAAGATGTTAGTTGTCAAGATTTCTCCAGAAAATGCCTTATTCAACAATGTGCCGTTATTATTTCAGTTAGAGACACTTTCTTGATATGTTTAAAAGCACAGAGAAAAAAGAGATTTGTTCACCTTAAAAGTAAAAAACCTGCATAAGTGGGAACAATTGTTTAGTGTATGATTTTTTTGGAATTTTAGTGTTTGGAGTTTTTTATAATAATTTTAAGGAATAATGACCATTCTGAGATCTTTCATTATAAATTTCTTATCAATAGTAAAAAGAAAAGACAATAAAGTCACACATTTATTAGAGATTTTTAAAACAATATGGATGATTTGAATGTAAATAAATATTTTAATTAAATACTACCAACTAAATAAATATTTGCTTTGATGTAACTCTTTTTCAGTGCTTATTAAATTTGTATGACACTAAAAATTAGAATAGTCCAAAAATAAAATGAAAAGAGTGAGGAAGCATTGTTAAACACTGGCTATTGATGTAATAAATCTTTCTAAATCAGGACTTGCAGGGACACTTAGGGTGTACAGGATATAAATTGTTTTGCTCTTTCTGGAATACAATCTTGACACTATATACAAAAGATTTAAAGTGCATATGAAACAGTTTTACTCTCAGAATTTATCATAAGGATATTGTAATAGAAACACGCACTAGTGGATGTGCACTTATGTTCCCCATGACCTTACTCATCATATAAAAATGTTGAAAATGAGAAACTCAAATAGGGATCGGTTAATAAATCTAAAGACAAATGGTCTTCAACTCCCATATGTACGTTCTACCTCTAAATAACATGAGCTTCAATGGAGTCTCCTTCTTAAGGAGTCTTCTTAAATGCTAAATGTGAACTCCTGTTTATCAGAATAAAACAAGAGAAATATCCACAACAAAATCTTCCCGGCCATGGAGCGGTGGCATAACCTGCCCAGTCTGTGTCTGAGGTCATGAGGTCACTGTGGCTGCAGTCCTGCCCTTTTTTTTTTCCCCCAACTGAGTTGGGCCAAAACTTCTAAAAAAAATAAAGAAAACTTTTGACTCCTAGGGCTTTCTGGATGTTGGGACTGTGGCCAAAGGACTGTGCATCTACGTGGTGGAAGTGAAGTTGGAGCTTCTGAGAAGCCAGAAGTGGAGACTTCAGCCCAATCCACTGAACTGAGGCCAGCAGGAAGCAAACAAAAGTTCAATGATGAAGTTCAGTGAAAAGTTCTGTACAAAAGGCAGAAATATCTCATCAAAGATAGTCAACTGGAGATTATAGATCCTTTTCAGCAGTCAGTATATATGTCTATTCCTACTTCATTCTCTAAAATACATTGTCAAGAAGAGACTACATATGCTTTAATATCCATACGATGGCACAGTGATTGTGTGATGTGAAAGTAATATCTATCTTATAGTGTTAAGTGAGAAAAGCTGCCAAGAAATGTCTTTCTATTATTAAATAGGTAGACAGACGGATAGATAGGCAGACAGACTGATCTCTTACCTATGTGCGCACATGTGTAAGAAATGTGAAATGACAAATCCCAAAATGTTAATACAGCATCTATCTCAAGGCAGTACACTTTCAATTGACTTTTTAATTTCTTTTTTAAGCGTTTCTGTATTATTTGAATATTTTATAATGAGAAAGCATTATCTTTTGTGGGGAAAAAGAGCTCTCTTTCCTTGGTGGAAAATGCAATCATTAACAAATTATATATAATTTAGCCCCTCAGTGTTCAAACAACTCACCAGAGTCACAGTGTTAATTTGTAGCAAAATTATATTTGAATTCAAATCCTTTGACTTCTAGTTCTGATCTTCTCCATGTTTTTTCATGCCACATGTGACAATGAAGCATGAGGCATGGTCCCTATCTTGAGAGCTGATGACTGAGGGGAGGAGATAAGAAATATGAGTAGGAAGCATTGATCAAATATTATAAGATGCTATATACTTAAGTAACTGCTGCAAATACTTTAAGAAACGTGCTGTGTGTGTGTTGGGGGATGAGGACTACATATAAATCTCAAGTAAGAGAGAATAAAGTATAACATTACATCACACACATCACAAATCCCCATGAATATGGAGGAGTATAAGATAAGACAGAAGTGCCAGAGAAGGCTTCATGGGTCCAAGATGAATATGCTTTGAAAAGGCTACATCGGGGAGGATATTTCCACAAAGACATAACCAGACAGCATGACTGATAACGGATGGTAGAAATATGACTGCACATGACAGGGAAGGAAGGAAATATGACTGGAAATGTAGAGTGGAGACAGAATGAGGAAGGCTTTGAAAGCCAAGGCAAGAGTGGTTTAGATTTGATGTGGAAAGAAATGGAGGCCATGGACAAATTTTGTCAAGAAAAGCATGTGGCAAAAGTCATTTAATTGACGTGAATCTTCCAGTAGTGCATAGTATGGGTTGGCAAGTGGAGGCTTGAGTCCAAGATGCCAGGTACAGGGCTAGCGAAGTTGAGAGCAGGCTGTGTAAATCAACAAGAGATCAGATTTGTGGGTGTGGGGGTGAAGGGGGAAGTTGAGTCACAAAGATCTCAAGGTTCTAAATGAATGTCTCTGAAAAGTGATCCCTTGACAGTGACAGATGGTTAAGATGAGGCTCACTATCTTAGAAGGAAAAGCAAAGAGAAAAGAAGCATCCATGTTCCTGTTTTTTAAAATTATACTATAACTATTTGGCTTTGTAGATTTGTGCACTAAGGCCATGACACTAGATTCAAACTTCTCATTTGCAATATAGTTTTGTTTTGTTTTGAATCTTAAGCTGTGTTATTTTTATTTCACACAGCTATCACAAACGCAGGGCTAGGATAAAAATACAGAGGACCGATAAGGAAATACCAAGAGAAAACAACAATTAATAAAAAAAAAATAATAATAAGAAAAATCCTGAAAATATGACCTCTAGATCAATAGTACTTTTTTGCATGTTGGAATAGGATTTTATATGGCTTAAAGAGCAGCTGAATGTTCCTTTTGAATTATCTGTAAATGAGAAAAAAGAGATTATGAATGCAAAGGATGGACTAAAATACAAGTCATCCTGTCTTCCTTATGTCTGCTTAGGTCTCCTATATTTTGTTTAAAGTGTTTCTTAAGAAATGATTTATTATCATCATCCAGGCTGTCCGATCAGGGACATCTCAATTGGGTCAGAGTGGCCGGCTGAGCTGAGACCCCACTGCCTCTGAACCTTTAAATAGATACTGCTTCGAATTTCATCTCTAAGATCAGGTGACATCCAAATCCACTTAACGTTTCACTGGTAGGGGTTTTGATGTCATCAGAGACCTTGATGAAATTACAATCCTATTAGTCACCACAGGGGAAGACAGGAGACCTTAGGTGGCTAATGTTCCATTCATAACAAGAAAGAGACATTTAACATTTGTAAAGGGCATTGATTTCTGATAGTTCCCTGCAGAACAAGGCTCAAGTGAAGAAATATGACCAGAAAAGGCTTGGGAAAGAAATGATAGAAAAGGCAAGACTGCATTTACCCAAACAACTTAACTCTGTGTACTTTCTACAACTCTGCTTGACTGAAAAGAACTGAGTATTCAAGTAATGTGGGAGGGAGGAAGGGCAGGGCAGAATAGGAAGGACATGCCTAGCTATGCAGAGATTCTGTTACTGAGAAACCTGGGAAAGCATACCAAGCCCTTGATTGATGCCAAAGAGGTGCCTCTAAATATGAAGGGTAAACGGAGGTTACAGGGAAAGGACTTTTAATCTGGGTGATAAATTGCCAGATTCCATTATGTTTAATGAGTCTCATCAAAGCAAAGCTAGGCTCAAAAAAAAAAAAAAAATCCCTTTCAAAGCCTACTGTAAACAAATTAGAAGAATTAATAATAAAAATCCTATTAATGTGTATGTAATTTTAAGAAGTTAATGAAATCAATTAGAAAAGTTTACCTAATGTATTTTTACCATTTATAAGAAAATGCCTCATCATCAAAATGGATTCATTCTTTGTTTGTTTTTTTTAAACTCAAGTATGTCCTATGTAAGACTTAAAGGATTACACTTCTTTTGGCTAACACTTCTCCAGGGAGACCCCTGTTTAGAAGTTATGGTACATGACAAAGAGAGTGTTGCCAACCCCAGTATGCTTAAGATGCTTATTGACCTGAAAGTAACAAATGGGACTCATTCAAGTGAATTTGCCAAGTCTCATAATATGCCTCCTAACCAAATGGAGAGCACAGGAAGGCATGCTTCTCAGTCATTAGACTGGGGAAACATAAATCTTTTGCTTCTCAATATAATCATAGGTGGGAAACAAGCAGCGGGGTATGAAAACATCTATGTGTGGTTCCAAATAGAAGTGGTTGTCTCTCATCAGCTAAGACCCCTGGTCTTAAACAAGAGAAAACTTGCTGGTTTTGCATTAACGATTATTTGTACAACATACCATCAGTCATGAATTAGAAATTAGGTTCTCACTCCTTACCATGAGGATTCTTTTAAGCCATTATTTTAAAAAGAATCTCAATACTCATGTGTATAATTAAAGCACTTGGGGACATGGGAAAAAAGGTAGCCCTGTTTTGCAGTTAAATCTCCAGGTGAGGAGGCACAATCAGACATCTGTGCTTAGTTAGATTTCCAAGAAAAGGAATGTCACGTGCTCCTTAATGCAACATAAAATAACATAACTCATGGTTTTCATAGAGCATCAAGAGACACGGAGCTTGCCTGCAATGATGTCCACTATGAAGTTAGGAAAAACCCTGTTTATAATACTACAAGACAATATGCAGAGTGTCTGACACCAAGTAAGCACCCAATAAATGTTTCTTCAAATCTGAATGGAAGAGTGAGTTCTTTTATATACAATCTGCTACATAAAGTTTTTACATCCTCTATTTTACTATAAAAATAATATATGTTCTCATGCACATCTGCTTCAACCTCTGAATCAATAAAGACCCAGAGCCAATCTCACCTTCTCAGACATCTGTCTTTCCTGGGCTGCTGATGTGCTGGTTTCTCCTGGTTCTGCCTCCAGAACTCTGAATATTTCTTTATTGGGCTTCCTTCTCCTGTCACTTATTGCTGTCCCATTCCTGTTCATTTCCTTTTAAATTTTCTTACAAATTTATTGAGTTTCAGGGCTTCAACAAATGCTACTATGCAACCCTGTCCTTCAACATTTACGAGCTTAGCAATATGCTAGATTTTGTAATGGATGAAAAATGGAATTAATCAAAGTCTCTGTCTTCTGTGTTTATAATACTTTAGTAAGTGAACGACACATCCAAGGTTAAATAATGATTTTAAGGACAGCTGAGTTGGCAAACCCAGAAGAATCATAATTCGAGAAGAGAGTTGTATCATCGTTGGCAAAGAAGATGAGATTTGAGTTGGCCCTTGAGGGTCGAGTGGGATTTATACAAGGGCAGTTGAGGGGGGTGGAGATATCAGAAGGGTCAACTGTTATGAGCAAAGATGGTGGGGATGGAAAACTGTGTGACTGGCTTGGGTCAGGGAGGATACTGCTGTGTCTGCCATGAGAGTTTCATTATAGGAATACTGGGGGAGAGGATGGGCCAGGAAGACTGACCCACACTGCTGCTGCTAAGTCAACAGTCATGGTCAACTCTGTGCGACCCCATAGATGGCAGCCCACCAGGCTCCCCCGTCCCTGGGATTCTCCAGGCAAGAACACTGGAGTGGGTTGCCATTGCCTTCTCCAATGCATGAAAGTGAAAAGTGAAAGTGCAGTCGCTCAGTCATGTCTGACTCTTAACGACCCCATGGACTGCAGCCTACCAGGCTTCTCCATCCATGGGATTTTCCAGGCAAGAGTACTGGAGTGGGGTGCCATTGCCTTCTCCTTGACCCACTCTAGAGACCTTCAAATGCCTGATTAAGGAATGGGATTTTATCCCATAGGAAGGAAGGAACTATGTGAGATTTTAAGTGTGGAAAAGACAATCAAAATGATCTGTTTCCTATTTCCTACTGACTACAGGATACTTTCTCAATATCTCATCACTGCTTGCTTGTTCCAGAACTCATATTTCTTTTCCCCATGTCCACTGGCCCAGCCATTTATGTCAGTGACAACAAACATTCCTCTCTGGTTCAAAGGCTGATACTCTTGGAAGTATTTTTGATGTTTGTCACTGGCTTCAACATTAGTTGAAGACTGACCAAAATCACCTTGGGGGGCTTTAAATAAGTACAAATTCCTAAATCCTGTCCTAGACCAAGTAAATCCAGACAACTTGGGGACCCAGACTACTACCTATTATATGATGAATAAAACTGTGCTTAATTGCTATTATGCTTTCTTCCAAACATCTCTCAACTTTCTCATTTCCCTTTAAACCTACAACAATCCCTGTAACTCAGGATTTCCTCCCCTTTGACTTACTACCATAGGAACATTCTGGGTTACACCTTTCCTTTTAATACCCATATCTTCTTTGTAGAATTCAACCTGGGCTCAGGGAAACCAACATAATTGTAGTTGAGTGGTGCCCAAATATTTAGGTGGTGGAAATTCTGATGACATAAACCCTTCCCCAGCATGCTGGGAAGGCAGCTCACTCAAAGAAATTTTGTGTGAGCTCAAACCAGGGTCTGATGACTCAGCCAGTCTACATGGACACAGGCCATGCTACAAGTCCTTGGCAGTAATCCCTGCCCCTTAGATAAGCCACTGTCTAAGCAACTCCTCAACAAAGATAGCTCCTGAGACAGCCTTCTCTGTGGCTGTTTTCCACAGCTGAGTTTCAGGAATGTGACAAGTCGGCAACATGAGGAACAGCCATGATATGATTTCAGACGTTTCCTCTTCACCCACCCCAACTCACCACCCCTCACCACTGGGCATCTAAGATGTCTCTACCATGACTGGTTTCAGCTCAAAGCTCCAACATTAGATATTCTTTTAGCTAACTTGAAATTTTCTCTCTTTATATACATTACATTCCCCAAAAACTCTTTATATATACATTGTAAATATACTATAAAAGGGAAGTTTCTAGCATCAGATTCTCTTGGGTACCAGTCCTAATTCTTCTGCTGACTTTATGGGATTCTGGTTATGTTTTGTAACCTTTCCAAGTCTCAATTTCTTCCTCTATAAAGTGGGAATGACAAAAATACTACCCAGAATGTAAGACTGTTGATATAATGTACATAATGTGCCTATTATAAAGTACAAATTTAATGTATATGTCAAAATACCTGACACATGGTAAATATTAATGTTAGATATTATTAGTATTCTGTTATGCTTTTCTGCTTAAGATTTAGTGGAAAGGCACTCGTCCAGTCCTTACTCAGGATGTTGAATGAAAAGGGAGAAAAGCAGTACAGATGCAGAACACCAAAGATAGCATAAATTATGGGATACTGCGAAGAGTCTCCAAGTCTTGAGGGAAACCCATGTGCAGCAACTACTGTAAACGTGAGTCATCCTTAAAGCTGATCTTAAAACTGTTGTGTGGGATAACTCTTCTGCACACGTTTTGTCTTTGATACACAAGAAAACCCAGCTTTCAGCCTTTGTATGAGGTCAATATTGATGTCACTCAATTATTACAGTGTTCTATAGAAAATGACAATAAATTATATGAAGTACCACGTGCAGGGCTGTGCTGAGCTTCAGCTGTGTCTGACTGAAGTGAAGTCACTTCAGTTGTGTCTGACTCTTTGCAACCCTATGGACTATAGCCTGCTAGGCTCCTCTGCCTTCTCCAGGCAAGAAAACTGGAGTGGGTTGCCCTGTCCTCCTCCAGGGGATCTTCCTGACCCAGGGATCAAAACCTTGTCTTATCTCATGTCTCCTGCATTGGCAGGCGGGTTCTTTACTACTAGTGCCACTTGGGAAGCCCATGAAGTACTATACAGTATGTATATTAAAATAAGTCTTAATCCAGAAAAAAAGGGGGGGAGGGAATACTGTTAATGGTCAAGTGATGTAAAGATGGCAAAGGGGAGAAGGGAATGGATATCTGACCCAGCCAATGTCATAATTTGGAGCAGGACTGGCTTTGCCTTGGGCATGACTTGTGTGAGTCAGATTTGCTTTCTAAGATTTTTATCTGAGAAAGATGTGTGCAGACAGGCTGAGAGAACACATACTTCAAAGTGAGGACCACTTTAGATTCTCCCAGACTCTTCTGAACTTCACATTAAATTTCTTCACTTTCTCAGAAGAAAAACATTTTTTTAATTTAAAAAAAGTTATTTCAGGAGTCACAAAATTTAGATATGCATTTGACAATACCATTAAAATATTCTTACTGTTAAATAATTAAATCATATGGAAAACTAAAGATAGATACACATATCATAGACAACTTCCCTTGAGAGCACCAGCATGAGAGAGGTCCATAATATTTACATTCAAAAGCTGTATGGAAAACCACTCTTTTTGCATTGTAGAAAAGTAAGCAAACTAAAAATCATACTCTATTTATCAACTAGCATTCCCTTTTCAAACATAACAAACAGTCAACTTCTAGAAAATAAAAGAGATAAATAGTGAAATGTAATAGTTAAAACTAATTAAGCAAACTTGTTTCTAGGGACTTCCCTGGTGGTTCATTGGTTGAGACTCCATGCTTCCAATGCAGGGGCACAGATTCTATCCCTGGCTGGGGCACAGCCAAAAAATAAAATAAAATGCAAACTTAAAAAAAAAAAATGTAGTACTGCCTAATGCTAATCACTGAGGTTAAAAACAAACAAACAAACAAACTTGTTTCCAAAAAACAAAACGCAAACTTAGTAACAAATTTTCTTGTATCTCAGTGGAATGAAGTAAATCTCTCTCTTCTTCCTCTTCATTTATACCATCAACTCAGTTTATTCCTCCACATGCTTTATATAGAGATCTCAGGGATTAGCAAAGAGGATGGCCATCATTAGAAGTATAATGAAAGAGATTCGTTTATAGAGGGAAATGCTCTGATCCTGGACCTGCCAGGTTATGTGTGTAAACAAATTTCTACAACTAATTCGACATTAGTTTCCTAGGTAGAGGAAAGTGAGGATTCAGGTGGGATTCCTGAGGGCAGGGTCGGTGCCCAGTACTTCTTTGGGTCCATCATCCCTAGGAAGAATTCTGGATGCCACAGAGGTGACTCACCCACATGCACCTGAAAGCCTGGCCTCTCCCTTTTCACAAGGTCTGGATTATGCAAGAGGCTGACAGCTTCCTGACAATCATCCCCCCCCCCCCCCCCCCGCCCCGCTTACCTCACCGGTCACAAGTCCAGAGCAGGTGGCTTAGAGTCTTTATTCTCAGCAAGTACAGCACCAGCTCCCCAACAGTGCTGGCTGGGTTGGCGCCTTTCTTTGGAAACCTTGGTCCTCTCATTCCCATGCTTCTCCGTCATCAAAGAGACATGATCCTGACCACAGATTTGGAATTTACCAAATCTGTCATTTAAGCTGATTTGAAGTTTTGCTGCTTCTCTGGCTGTACCCTGTGAGTGATCAGGGAGATGCCCTGGTTTTCATCACTGTTCACTCCCGTTTCCAAGAAAGGGGGATTTTCCTTCCTAGACTTCACCCTTTATAATGACTCTTCCTTTCTTTTGTGTCATCCTCCTCCCTTTAGTAAATCTTTCCACCCAACAGTACCGAGGACTGCCTTGGGGCTTAGCATAACCCATGCCCAGGCTGATGAATTACCATGGGTATTCCAGCCAACTGTGAATGTTGCTGCTAGGAGGGACCCACGGAGTTTTGCCTTTGAATCTCTGAGCACTTCCAGAGGCAGCTCCCTCCCTAGACCCGGGGGAGGACAAGTTGGGCTTAGATCCACCTACGCTGCCACATTTGCTCCAGGAAGAAATTTCCTTCTCAACAATACATTTCTCTTCTAGGTTTGCACTTTCATCTAGAGTCAGTCCTATAATTCTGTCACCAACTTGTTCTTCTTAGGCCCCTTCTAACTGGATACAGTCTTCTCCTTAGTTTTTCTACTTTCTCAAATCTTCCTTAACTGAGCACACTCCCTTTGCCTTCCAGTGTTTGAGAATGGCTTGCTTTCTTTTCTTCTTTCACATTCCCTCTCCTAAACACCCCAGCCATCTACATCCCAGTTCCAACCAACATCAGGTCACACAGATGGCAAATCAATCGTGAAATAAACATGAAATCTACTTTTCTCTATGCTGTTGGTCTTTAGGGAAAGAAGCATCTCCAATGTACATTACAATAAGAGCCACACAACTGGAGGAGTAATCAATCTCAGGAAAACACTCATTACACGTTCTTCCTGAGGCCAAATTAATTTTGCCTGCTCAGAAATACCCAGATGGCTTCTGAAATTCCATTAAAGATGGACATCCCCACCCCAAGCCAAAGGGCACTCCAACTCCCTAAGTGGGGCAACTCCAAATTTATAAATACAGTTCCCTCTATTCCTGTGCCTTTGTTACAGTTGGAGGGAGGGAGTGAGCGTGGAGGTTGTTGTATCGCTATAGCTCTGTGGGCAGTGGAGTGAAATAGTGCTTATCTGGCAGTGAAATGAATCCCTAAGAGGAAACCTTTCCAAGTGGGAAAGCCCCTGTTCCAACTTCTATTAATGAGACTGAAGTGTAGACACTCATTTGGAAACACACTGCTTCCATAATCTTATGCTCTCTTTGGCATTTTAGAGTTTACCAATTGTAACTTATTATGTTTCCAAAATGTGATTGTATTGCTATCATTCTAGAGTGCGGGTAAAGCTTTAAGAAGATAAAAGTAGGCCAGCAGTAGCCTGCACTGAGAAATGCCCCAGATGAAGTAAATCTGGCATGCAGTTAAATATCTGGGGGAAAAAATAAAGGATAGCAATCTGAAAGCCAATATTTTTAAGAGTAGGCTCATCAATGATGTCAATGATTACAGGAACTCTAAAAAGGGAAGTGGGTCTAATGTCTGAAAGGCCAGCTCAAGCAGGAAAGAAAGGGCTTCAGAAGGTAGCCATTGAGGCCAGTCAGGGAAGCTGGCTCTCCAGCACCGAAGGCCTGGCTAGGTGTTCAGAGAAGTATGGTGATTTCCACCAACAAGGGCTGGCCACAGGTACATGGAAATGAGGGAAGCCCTGGTGGTTCAGCAGTAAAGAATCTGCCAGGGGGAATTCGCTGTGTGGCTTAGCGAACTCAAACCAGGAACTCAAACCTCTGTGACAACCTAGAGGGGTGGGGTGGGGGGGAAGTGGGAGGGAGGTTCTGGGGGGAGGGGACATAGGCACACCTATGGTGGACTCATGTTGCTATATGGCAGAACCAACACCATATTGTAAAGCAATTATCCTTCAATTAAAAAAAAAAAAAAAGAATCCACCTGGAATGCTGCAGACTGCCTGCAGTGCCAGAAATGTAGTTTCAATCCCTGGGTTGGGAAGATTCCCTGGAGGAGAAAATGGCAATCCACTCTAGTATTCTTGCCTAGGAAATCCCATGGACACAGCAGCCCAGCGGGATACAGTCCATGGGGTCACAAGAGTAGATCACAATTTAGTGACTGAACCACAACCGAAATGAGTAGAAGGTGTCAAGAGTACTGCTGTCTGCACAAGTCTGGCACATAATCTCAATAAACACCCAATATCCATCTGATGAATGAATGAATGCACAAATTTAAAAAGAGGTAGGCCCTCAGATAATCACGATGTTGTGATCATTCACCTAGAGCCAGACATCCTGGAATGTGAAGTCACGTGGGCCTTAGGAAGCATCACTATGAACAAAGCAAGAGCAGGTGATGGAATTACAGTTGAGCTATTTCAAATCCTAAAAGATGATGCTGTGAAAGTGTTGCACTTAATATACCAGCAAATTTGGAAAACTCAGAAGTGGCCACAGGACTGGAAAAGGTCAGTTTTCATTCCAATCCCAAAGAAAGGTAATGCCAAAGAATGCTCAAACTACTGCACAATTGCACTCATCTCACAAGCTAGTAAAGTGATGCTCAAAATTCTCCAAGCCGGGCTTCAGCAATATGTGAACTATGAACTTCCAGATGGTCAAGCTGGTTTTAGAAAAGGCAGAGGCCTGGAGAAGGAAATGGAAACCCACTCCAGTATTCTTGCCTGGAAAAATCCATGGACAAAGGAGCCTGGCGGGCTGCAGTCCATGGGATTACATGACTGAGCATGTGTGCACGAGGGTGGAGGGAGATGTGTTGGTAGCAATAAACTGGTAGAGCTAAGAAAAGAAAAGAAAAGGCAGAGGAACCAGAGATCAAATTGCCAACATCTGCTGGATCATCAAAAAAGCAAGAGAGTTCCAGAAAAATATCTATTTCTGCTTTATTGACTATTCCAAAGCCTTTAACTGGATCACAATAAACTGTGGAAAATTCTGAAAGAGATGGGAATACCAGACCACCTGACCTGCATATGCAGGTCAGGAAGCAACAGTTAGAACTGGACATGGAACAACAGACTGGTTCCTAATAGGAAAAGGAGTACATCAAGGCTGAATATTGTCACCCTGCTTATTTAACTTATATGCAGAGTACATCATGAGAAACGCTGGGCTGGAAGAAGCACAAGCTGGAATCAAGACTGCCAGAAGAAATATCAATAACCTCAGATATGCAGATGACACCACCCTTATGGCAGAAAGTGAAGAGGAACTAAAAAGCCTCTTGATGAAAGTGAAAGAGGAGAGTGAAAAAGTTAGTTTAAAGCTCAACATTCAGAAAACTAAGATCATGGCATCTGGTCCCATCACTTCTTGGCAAATAGATGGGGAAACACTGGAAACAGTGTCAGACTTTATTTTTCTGGGCTCCAAAATCACTGCAGATGGTGATTGCAGCCATGAAATTAAAAGACACTTACTCCTTGGAAGGAAAGTTATGACCAACCTAGACAGCATGCTGATTCATATCAATGTATAACAAAACCCACTGGAAAAAAAAATAATAATAATAAATTAAAAAAAAAAAAAAAGCAGAGGCATTACTTTGTCAACAAAGGTCCATCTAGTCAAGGCTATGGTTTTTCCAGTGGTTATGTATGGGTATGAGGGTTGGACTATAAAGAAAGCTGAGCACCGAAGAATTGATGCTTTTGAACTGTGGTGTTGGGGAAGACTCTTGAGAGTCCCTTGGACTGCAAGGAGATCCAACCAGTCCATCCTAAAGGAGATCAGTCCTGGGTGTTCATTGGAAGGGCTGATGCTGAAGCTGAAACTCCAATACTTTGGCCACCTGATGTGAAGAGCTAACTCATTTGAAAAGACCCTGATGCTGGGAAGGACTGAGGGCAAGAGGAGAAGGGGACGCCAGAGGATGAGATGGTTGGATGGCATCACCAACTCAATGGACATGAGTTTGGGTGAACTCTCGGAGTTGGTGATGGACAGGGAGGCCTGGTGTGCTGCAGTTCATGGGGTCGCAAAGAGTCGGACATGACTGAGCAAATGAACTGTAGGCAACAGAAATGATAAATTATCTCCAATACATGATAGCTGAGATCTCAAATTCAGTATACTCAAACCGAATAAAAATAAATGATTTATTAGGTAGGACAAAAAGTTTGTTTGGGTTTTTCTGTAACATCCCATGGAAAACCCTGAAAGAACTTTTTGACCAACTCAATATAAAAGCAATGGTGTTAGAAACTGGGAAAAATTTTAATAAATGGTGACTGATACCTGAATTTCAGTATGTTCACACGTGACACGTTCACACACAGACCATGTGAGATGTGGCTTCACTGGTCACCCAGTCACACAGACCAGGGGTTTGGGAGTCATTCTCAAGCCCCGTTCTCCATGCGCCAGCGTCCCATGCCACCAAGTTCTCTTACATTTACATTCTAAATAAACTTGAAATATTTCCCTTGGTCCCCATCCTCATGGCCACTATGACTAAATTTTTGTCTTTATCAAGCCTCACTGAGAACATTGCAGAGACTTCCTAACCAAGCTACTTGCCTCATCCCCCCACCCTCCACAACAAACTTCAGCTACAGTGATCTTTCTAAAACGTAGATTTCATCACCAGACTCTCCTGCTTCAAGCTGGCTGGTGGCTTCCCTCTGTCTACAGAATCAAGCCAGGCATCTAGACCTGACAAAGCTTTCCAATCTCTTCTATTGTCATTTCCAACAAATAGAAAAGGTAGAAGATCATCACTGTAAGAGCTGGTCTATAGCAGCACCAAGTATTGCTGGGGATTCCCAAATGAAATAAAGTCAACATTGTTGCTAACATGTCCCCTTCCTGTAGGGAACTTGGATTTTTTTTTTTTTTTACAACCACACACAATACACAACTCTGTAGAGAGTCCTGAAATCAATTCTGGTACTGTGTTCATCTAGCAGTGTGGGCAGAAATGCCTGAGATGTCAGACACAATGTTTGGAAGTTCCCTGAATAAATGGTATCAAGGAAATTAACAAAGAATCCTGAGTGGGGAGGCGGGTAACATAGGAGTGGGGGAGTAGGAGGTATTATACAAATTATTAGGGTAAGATAGGCCACAAAGATGTACCGTACAACATGGGAAATGTAGCCAATGTTTTGTAATAACTTTAAATGGAAAGTAACCTTTAGAAATTGCATAAAAATTTAAAAAATCATCCTATGGGTGAGTGTCTTGTCCTGTTTTTCTGAAACATCAAAATTTGTTCCTATATTCTGTATTTCTCATTCACCTAAATCCATCCATTGGAAACATATCAATCTCTATTATCCCTTATTTTAGCTGAACATTGCCAAAATCATACATAACCAGAAGAGACAGCCTGTTACAAAACCCAACATGACTATAATTTCCAAAGCCAAATATAAGTTATTTGAGATTTGCCAAAGTTTCAAATTATTAAGTGTATTGATGCATTCTGAAAAACATACAAGCTTCAATAAGCACAGTATAAATATTATAACACCACTATAAAATTCTTGGAGAATGCTGCAGCAAAGATTTTGCCACCCACCTATACTATTGAAAATTCACTAAGCAAGTAGGGGAAAATACATTATTTCCCACACTACCCCTTGCCTGGATCAAAAGTGGGAGGAAAAGGAAGAGAGAAAACACTCAACAAAAGCATTTTGTGTAAAGAGCCTTGAGACAGAGCGAAGGGAAGTGTAGAAAATGGGTTTAAGTAGCACTTTCGATTCCTACCTGGTGAGGCAACCAGTGCTCCCCTGAGTTACCTGGAAATGATTCACAGGCCACCTAGTGTGTGCAAAGCAGTGTGAGGTTGAAAGCAAGGGCAACAGGCTTAATGTTCTCAAGAGCATGTGACGTGTGAGAGCAAATGATCTGCAGAAAGACGGAAGACACAACACTGGGAAGATGGAGGGGAGAGCCAGGTGAGACCTGTGACAGAGCCAGCCCAGTGCAAGCCCCAAAGTGGCCTTGATGTCTGGAATCCAGCAAAAGTCCTGAACTGGGCAGCTAGCAGGTGCCTGGACCTACGTTAACAAGCGCCATCGACATCAATGATCACGGAAGGACAAGCTTGGACAAAAGCAGGGTTTCCCCAGGTGTGTTATGTGTTACGTGCTATGTTATATGTTATATGTAGAATGATTATAGCAGCTCACACAAAAACATACTTACATCTTCATAGCCATGAGTTTGAGTATATATTAAAAGAAAATAAAAAATTAAGCTAATGATGTATAGTTGTTTTATAATAAAACTAACCTTGTGATTCATTAATATTCTTTCTTAGGGTTACATAAGTTAAAAAAGAGTCGACACGAAGAAAAATTATAAGTAACTGATAGCACAGGTCTTCCTAGGGTATGGAAAATTGTGAAGCTTATACCAAATGACTAAATTTTGAAAAAAAATCTGAACTTAACCAATGAGATAAGATAAGGCACGTAAGTGGGTTGAAAAAAAATATCTAGTACTGACATTAAAATGATATTCTTGGAGAGGTTATTTTCCCCCTACTTGTTAGATAAATTACAGACACAAAATAATCTGAGTTCTTATGTAAACTCTCAAATTTTCACAGAATAACCAGTGAGGTGGGTCTAAATCCAACTTCTTAGTTTCTATCTGCAATATGTTTTTTGCATCCAATTCTGCCCCCCCCCCTTTTTTTTCCATCTCATTGACAGTAATCAAACAAGAAGGGCTGACTTCCCTGCAAAGCCTGCCATCACAGGCACAGGGGATGAGGCTGCTGAGCAGCAGGTGAGGGACAGGTATAATTAACCTGTCAGAGCAGACCTTCCTTCCCAAGCCTCCTCCTCTCAGCATAGCGAGCAGCCCATAGCCAGGAAAGGGTATCAGAGGGAAAGCAGCATGTGCCACCTAGGAAATTAACTGAAACAAACAAGACCTCCCTCCATCCCATCTCACCCAGATTCAGAGCATCTTAATTGCAGAGAGGCTAAGCTCATTAAGTGCTGCTCAACTGTTGGCAGAAGATTATCAAGTATTAAATTTAAAACCTATATACAGTCTTTACACTTGCTGATAAAAGTGTGTAAGGGTCTTTTTCCAGAAGCCCAATCTGGGATGATTGTGAAGTGGTGATTTGCTAAGAAGCTTATCCTAACCAATGTGGATATGAGCAATTTGCTTCTAATTTATTTCAATCAACGAGCTTCCTAAGAAATCCTAATAATAAAGTAACTTATGCCACCAAAGAACAAATCCTGGCACTCTCAATATCCAGATAACATAACCATGCTATTAAGAGCTGACCTGTCAGCAGCGATAGTCTTTATATAATGATCTAACTCTATACAATACGCCAATGGTGCCTAATGCAAAACAGGGGTTACATATAGCATGTTAACTTGGTAGCAAGAATTCATATTCCACCTTTGCATTGGTGAAAAAACATTATTACACACTCCATTGCCTTAAGCAATAAATTAATAAAGCTCATCACTTTTCCTGTAAATCCCAATATGCATAACTCTCTCGGTACAAAATAATATCTTCTCAGTCTTGCCCTTGCATATTCTTCGATACATTCATGGAGAGAGAATTATCCTCTGGACTACCTTACTCTGCATCTGACATCCAGATGTATTTCACCAAACTGGGTTCTGGTCAAAGCTGGGGAAGAAATCTCAATGCTAGTGATGATCTCATCCTTTCATGTCAAATGAAGGGAGGAAAGTTACCAGGATTTTCTCGTTCTCATTAAAGTGAGTGAAAGTTGTTCAGTAGTGTCCAACTCTTTGCAATCGCATGGACCCCATACAGTCCATGGGATTCTCCAGGCCAGAATACTGGAGTGGGTAGCCTATCCCTTCTTCAGAGGATCTTCCTGACCCAGGAATCAAACCAGGGTCTCCTGCTTTGCAGGCGGATTCTTTACCAGCTGAGCTACCACGGAAGCCCATTCTCATTAAAAACCTCCCAAATACCAAGTTCCATTGTTCTAAAATTAAACGGCAGCAAAACACCCCAGGGTTTTATCTTTCCTTGACTTGTCAATTTGATGTGAGCAGGAGCTATCGCCTTCTCACTTATTCACATTTGTATCCCCAGTGTCTGGCACAGGTATATTCTTAACACCTGCCACATAGTAGGGAGCTCAAGAAATGCTTATGGAATCAATGAATAAGCATTATTAATATTACATCCCAGATCTGAGAGGGTGATCTACTGTGATGTCAGAATACTTCAAAGTGCAATAAAATGCATCAGTTATATATTTATTAATATCGCGGATCTCAGGTAAGGTATTTTGTGAGATACAAAAGAATAAAAATTAGGGTCTACAATCAGATGATGGGGACCAGCCTAACACAAGGAAAATAGTGGGAAACAAATAAGGCTGTGCACTTATTTGGAAAGGTGTTTAAAATTTTGCATCTTAAGTGTCAATAAACCAAGTGCAGAAATACGAGAGAGAGAAAAATCTACTTTTGGCCCCTTTGAAACTCATCCTGTAGGACTGAAGATATAATTTCCCTTTTAGGAAGAAAAAAGATATTAATTTGTTTTTCCCTCGAAATTATTCATGTGAATACAGACAAGATTTACATAAGCACGGGAAAAAGCCTAAAAGTTCGCAGCAAACACTTCCAACCCTGCAACGCTGCCGTGAAATCTGAGAGGCAGGGCTTGGGAGAGGCTATGTCTTCACTTTCTATTTTACGCCTTTCTGCACTGTCTGAATGTCATATGGTGGGCAAGGATCATTTTTTGTCGTTAAGTGAAACAATTAAAAAAATAAAATAATAATTATGTAACCAATTTTGTGGTATATATTGGGTATTTTAGGTGCTCAATCAAACTGTCCAGAATATAATTAAAGACCTCAATCGACTAGCAAGTTTTCCTTTGTTTTATTCTTCGTAAGAAGCACATCATATAAAAACAAATTCATACAAAGAATTTAGAAAGCAGTATTGTTAATCAAAATTAAGTGTTTTTAGGGGATGGTCTTACTACCAACCATTCAGCTCTTCTAAGTAATCTACCTGTATCTTTGTGGGTACACAATTATTAGTACTGTTGAGACATTTGCTCCTCCATATACGGTCCCAGACAAGCAGGTTGCCAGAATCAAAGGCTTCACCCAGACCTACTGAATCAGAATCTCTGGGATTAGACTCTAGGAATCTGGATTTTAACTGATATAGAGGCACATGAAAATTGAAAGGTACTAGTTTGGAAGGTTAACCCTGAGATCCTGCATGATTTCAACCTACAAAGAAAGATGGATTTATTTCAATAGATTTTCCTTTTGGAAACAGAACAGTAGATCATTTTCTACTTTCTGTAGGAAATGCAAAACTGTGCTAACTAGTAAACAAAGTGAACCAGACAAATAGTCACACTGCCCCCCACCCCACCTCCAGCATTATCCCAACAGATAGTTAGAAATGGCATTAGAATTCAACACAACAAAATAAAAAGGATAGTGGAAAATTTCAGCTCCAGAACAAGTTTGGCAAAGTATAATCCTGCAATTACTTTTTTTAACCACCAGATAGTGCTCATGTATCGGCAGGGCAAATATGAGATCCAGATTTCAGAAATGAGATGGCAAGTGAAAGTCAAAGTGTTAGTTGCTCAGTCATATTCAACTTTTTGTGACCTCCATGGACTATTGCCCACCAGGCTCCTCTGTCCCTAGAATTCTCCAGGCAAGAATACTGTTGTGGGTTGCCATGCCCTGCTCCAGGGGATCTTCCCGACCTAGGGATGGCAAGACACGACATTCAAGGTGCAAACACTTTTCATCCCATATGACAGACATCTCCCATCAATTATGGTTCTTTCTCCTCCCAGCCAAGGTGCTGCATCAGAATCCTTCTTAATAGAGAACCAGAGGTAAACCATGGCCCATGAATCAAAATTAGCATTTCAAAAATGTTTCTTTATCCCTATTTAAAAGCTGCTAGAAATGATAAGTAACAAGATTAAGTGATGATAAATGAAAGATGGGTAATTTGAGGCTCCACTGAGCAAACCAAACATGAGAGATTCTGAAATGGCCAAATATTACTCTTTACATCTAGAAACTTATTTATCTCTATTCCCCAAGAGACTCGATTGGTACAGATTGAGATTAGAAATTGGAATAAATGAGATTTTAGAGCCAGATGCACTCATTGATTATCTAGCTCAACTGCTTCTCTCTCTCTCAGGAGGGAATACTGATCTAGGGAAATCACAGTGGGCAAGTCACATTGCTAGTCATGGCTGAGCCCAACTGGGGATCGACTGTATCTAACCAGGATTTCTCCTGCTATGTCAGATGACTCCTAAAACCACGACAGCCACTGGAAGGATAAACTGGGCATGGATATGCATATGGATTTAGAGATGGAGATCCATATCATCCCCTAGTTGTAGGGGTAAATCAAACTCATGTAATGGTGGCCCATGCTTCTTGGTAAGGCTGTGTAGCCAGCCATCAGGTAAAGATAAACAACAAAATGGAAAATTCCTCCAGAGGGTGGTGCATAGGTACCCCTAGGAGTGTTGTATGTGAGGGTATCAAGAAGGAATTGTAAAGGTCAGGTCTGAGGCTGTACTTGCTGAACATCTGTTCTTAGGTCTCTCCCAGAATACTCAAGATATTGAAAATTAACTCATGCTTTGTTCTGTACACCCATGCCAAAGCAATAGCAAACCTGTTCTTCCTCTTTAGATTTTGCAGGACTAACGACTAGAGGCCATCCCTCTTTCCTCCTCAGTCCCAAATTCAGGACTTCGCTGGTGGTCCAGTGGTTAAGACTCCATGATTCTACGGCAGGGGAAGCAGGTTCAATCTTTGGTTGGGAAACTAAGATCTTTCATGATACATGCATCAGTTGCTTAGCTGTGTCCGCCTCTTTGCAACCCTATGTACTGTAGCCCGCCAGGCTCCTCTGTCCATGGAATTCTCCAGGCAAGAGTACTAGAGTGGGATGCCATTCCCTTCTCCAGTGGATCCTTTCGAGCCAGGGGTCAAACCCAGGTCTCTTGCATTATAGGAAGAGTCTTTACCATCTGAACCATGAGTGAAGCTCACATATCACATGGTGCAGTCAAAAAAAAAAAAAACAACCTCAAATCTGATCAGCAGCACCATAAATTACATCCCTAGAGAGCTTGGGATTCCCCACATCTCTACACTCTACACTTTCCCCATTACGATGACAGTCATACACACTGTCCTTTCTTGCCTAGACTTGTACAGTAACTTATTAACTGGTCTTCTCACTTTTATTTTTTCCCTCTCCCCCATGTGTCCACCAGACAGTGGCCAGAGTAATTTTTTTCAAATATCTATGTCACTCACCTCCACTTAAAGCCATTCAAAAACTTCTCATAGGTTTAGTACAACCCTCAATTTCTTACATGTTCTGACCCCATCCATCTCTCCTGCCTCAGCCCTTAATTCTCCCCCATCTCAGCTTTAAACCCACTTCCTCCAAGAAGCCTTTTCAGATTCACCAGTATAGTCACTGCTCAGTAGTATGCTCTTATGTATGTGTTTCCTTAGGAGGCCTTCCATGAGTATATAATCCTACATTCATTAGGAGATTCTTTGATTTATGCCTGTCACCTACCCTGTTCTCACTAGTCTGCAAACTCCATGAGAACAAGACTGTGTCCTTGACAGCTCACCATTTTATCCTCAGTGCCTACCCCAAAGCTGACACGTAGTAGACACCCACTAAACAGGGAAGGAAGAGAAGGAGGGAGGGAGAGAAGGAGGGAAGAAGGACAGAGATAAAAAGAGAAAGAATGAAGGAAGGGAGGAATGGAGACAGAGGGAGGGAAGAAATGAAGGAAGAAGGGAAGGAAAAAGAAGGAAGGAAAGAAGTTAGTTGAAATTTATGTCACTGCTTATGAAGCAGCTAGTAATAATTTGCAGCTTCCAGGTACATATGAGAGTGATGCTTTCTAGGATTTCCGAGGGGAAGTAGCTCCTTAGCTGTACCAGTGGCTCATAAATCTCACCAGTGTATTTCTGCAAAATGGCCTATTCCTGGAAGCCATGTGTATCCAAAAGGCCCAAGTCAAACCACACCTCTAGGTTCAGACGTGACACCATGATGTCTTATTTCTTATCATCTCTGACTGACTTCCCCACCCAGGTGTCAGCCTCATAAATTGGGGCAGAGATGCCACGAAATACATGAGCACCCAGGTATGTCCCAGGTATGGGACAAGGACTAACCCGAGCACTGTCAGCACCAAAGCCTACCAGAGGACAGTTCCTAACATGCTTGAATTTATCAGAGATTCAGCATGGAAGGCAGCAGCGAACATAAGGTCCTCCTGCCCTGTACCACAGTCTGGAAGAAGTCTCTAACATGCAAAGCCAATAATTATACTAACAACCCCACATGTTTCTGAGATGTGCCACAGCCAACTGGATCACAGGGTTTACAACAATTGGAAATGTATGGCCCTGTGCTTGCTCATATATAGTCCTGGTTGCAGGGTCTCCTCCCCAATCCCCTCATACTCCTGCCCTTATTCTTCCTCTCTCTCTCACTTTCTCTCTCTTTCTCTGTTCTTATTTGTCAGAAAACTCCAACATTGAGCAACAAATTACGTTCTTTTCATACAAAATGACTTTTCATCTTTAGAATGAAGATCTAGTGGCTTGTTCTTTCAACAATAGAATCTTGAAACTGAAATTAACCTTCAGACGCTTTGGCTTCCAGGCCACCTAAGTGATAGCTTGATTAGACCAGTTTCCCTGTTTGGAGAACACTTGAAGCATCTCGAGGGCTTCCCAGGTGGTTCAGTGGTAAATGTAGGAGATGCAGGGAATGCGGGTTCAATCTCTGGGTCGGGAAGATCCCCTGGAGAAGGGCATGGCAACCCACTCCAGTATTCTTGCCTGGGAAATCCTACAAACAGAGGAGTTTACCAGGCTACAGTCCATAGGGTCACAGAGAGTCAGACACAGTTGAGCACACGTGCATGCCTGAGGCATCTCGATCAAACCCTCAGCACCAAAAATGCCTTCCACTTTATCCCAACTTACACCCACAACTGAGAATGGGAAGTAACACGCCCATGACAACAGCTGTCTATCAGTAAAACTGGGCAATTCCTGGCAACCAGGCCCACTGGTATCAATATCTGAGTACACATACCGTTTCTTCACAGGACGTGGCCGTGCTTTGAACCCTTCAGACCCCAGGATGGACAGGACTGCTTCCAGTGGCATCTATTTTATAAGCGGAGACTATTTTAGCCCCTGGGAATGTTCTGGGTATCAGTCAGTGATGATTAACTTCTTGATTTTCCAGTTTAATGTACCTGTGAGGTACCTACCAGACAGAATGCACAGCAACAAACACATACCCGGTGCCTGGAGGGCACGCACCTATTTCCAGACTTGTTCTGCTCTTTAAGCCGATTCTTTAAATTTTTCTTAGGAAAAGATCTTTGCCTGGTTTCTTATGGAATATGCTCTTTCTAATCATAATTTTCCCTGTTTCCTAAAACTGCATCACTTGATTTTTTTCTTGCTTCATTTCCCATTCCCCAGCCAGGGTGTTACCTTCACTTTACCCTGCCAGTTCATTCTTGTTTCCTCTAGAGCAGTAGTTCTTCCCCTTGGCTTCACACTGGGATCACATGGAGACTTAAAAATCTACACACAGGAGCCTGTGCCTCTGTTCCAGCCCTACCCTAGAGCAAAGGGAGAAGGAAATGGCAACCCACTCCAGTGTTCTTGCCTGGAGAATCCCAGGGACAGAGGAGCCTGGTGGGCTGCCGTCTATGGGGTCACACAGAGTTGGACACAACTGAAGCGACTTAGCAGCAGCAGCAGCTAGGGAGTAAGACTTCCTCATTGATCATTTCTAAAGGATCTTCCATGATTCATTATATACCCAGGGATGAGTGAAAGTGAAAAGTGAAAGTGAAGTCGCTCAGTCGTGTCCCAGTCTTTGCGACCCCATGGACTGTAGCCTACCAGGCTCCTCCGTCCATAGGATTCTCCAGGCAAGAATACTGGAGTGGGTTGCCATTTCTTTCTCCAGGAGGTCTTCCCAACCCAGGATTGAACCCAGGTCTTCCGCATTGCAGGCAGATGCTTTACTCTCTGAACCACCAGGGAAGCCCCCAGGGATGAGAATCACTACCAAAAACTTCTTTACCTAATTGTACCTTTTAATTTTCATTCATTCATTCAGGATGTATTTATGAATAATCTAGTCATTTTATATTTATTAAATTTTTACATGCACCTGTGTTGGGCCCTGAGCTTGCCTAAATATACAGATACATCCTTCTTTTGTATTGACATTCTGAGTATTCCCATCCTTAGCCTCCCTGTTCTCAACTGAACTCTCTTCTCCCTCCAAAAAACTCTCAGCCTCCATCCAATTATCATTTACTTTCAGAGAGTCTCCAAGTTGAAATATTCAACCCAGATATCCACCTGGATGTTCAGACTGGTGTACGTAACTACATCATGGACATCTGCCTTGGTGGATCCCATGGACAAGTCAAATTCAATGTGTCAAAAAAAAATGCTTAAGCTTCCTACTAGACCTACTTCTTCTGCATCCTCTTAGTTGGCAGACCCATCATCCGTCTGGTCACTGAAGTTCAAACCTGAGACTCTTTCTCCTGCTTCTCCTGGGCACTCCCTCCCCTCATCTTCTAAATCTGTTGTTCTCTCCAAGAAATCGTGTTCATTTGCATGGCCAGTCCCCACTGCCCTGATTCAGGCCTTCATCCTTTCTCACTAAGGCTGCTGATGGGTGTCCCGTAATTTATTTTGCTAATTACAGTCCCATCTTCAGCAGAATCACTAGGATAAACCATCTAAAGAGAAATGTGATTCATGTCACTGCTCTTCCTTTGCTCAAAAGTAAAATGTAAGGTCCTTAACCAGGCATGAGATGCCCTCCAAAATCTGACTCTACCTAACTCTCCAGCCTCAACTAGAATGTATTACCAATCCATGATAAATCTACAACATAAAATGGTTTGCAGCTTCCCTTGACCACCGAGGGTCTTTCTCACTTGTACCACCATGGCATTGCTCAGGCACCTCTGTCTGAAAAACTCACTCCCATCATACACACACTTCATGATCAATTGATTTGTCATTATACTGAGTGCATAATCTCAAGCATGATACCAGTTTAAAAACAGCAGTGTGATTAGCGGTCTTCGTTTCTATCTTCCCAATTGGTGAACTCCCTAAAGACAGTAACTATGACCATAAAATTACTGTACTTTTCTTTCTTTACATTTTCAAAATCTAGCATAATGACTGATTCATCTCAAGTACTCAGGAGCGACTTATAAATGCTGCATGCTGCCTCCCCTTTGTTGTTGTTGCTGGTATCCAGTGGCCCAGTCATGTCCAACTCCTTGCGACCCCATGGACTGCAGCACACCAGGCTTCCCTGTCCTTCACCAGCTCCCAGAGTTTGCTCAAACTCATGTCCATTGAGTCAGTGATGACATTCAGCCGTCTCATCCTCTGATACCCTCTTCCTTTTCTGCCCTCTATCTTTCCTAGCATACATTCCCTGAAGAAGCTTAAAATCTAACACACTTTTTAAAGATTTTATGTTCACCTATCAAAGTCCAGAAATAGCTTTTTTTCCTCTCAAACTCTTCACATGTACCCCAAAGGTCCATTATACTCAGCACACAAAAAAATGAAAGTCGCTCAGTTGTGTCTGACTCTGCGACCCCATGGACCAGTCCATGGAATTCTCCAGGCCAGAATACTGGAGTGGTAGCGTTTCCCTTCCCCAGGGGATCTTCCCAACTCAAGGATTGAACCTAGGTCTCCTGCATTGCAGGCAGATTCTTTACCAGCAGAGCCATAAGGGAAGCCCAAGAATACTGGAGTGGGTAGCCTATCCCTTTTCCAGATCTTCCCAACCCAGAAATCGAACCGGGGTCTCCTGCATTGCAGGTGGATTCTTTACCAGCTGAGCTATCAGGGAAGCCCAACATGAATAAGACAATTTAATTCAACACTGGGAGAATTTAGCTTACTATACCTTTTGAAGGATATAGAGAGGTCATGTATAGTATTAATACTAGTGAAAAATGACACTCTTAGCAAACAACAGAGCCTAAAACTGACCTTGTAACTTTCCATAATTTGATTGTTTTTCAGAAAAAGTTCTCAGCAGAAAACAGACTCAAATTATCTCACTACAGAATCCAAATTACAGAATCAGACAAATAAGGAGGCTGGTCTGCTGAGGCTGGTGTGCTGCAGTCCATGGGTTAAAAAGAGTCAGACAGAGTGAGTTACTGAACAATAGCAACAACTGCTGAATCAAGAGCTATTGACTGGACCGCCGGTCCCACATTCAAATCAACCAGCTCTCTTTGGAAACTAGACTTTCAGATGTTACACCAAAGATGTGCATGAGTGGAACAGAGCTTTCCAAAGGAGGAATTATACAGGATGCTTATTTTATTAGAGATTTGAGTGGAAACCACTGAGCCATTGAGTAATAAACTCAGTTTGACCTTGTCAAAATCCAACATCCAGCAGCGTTTTGAAAACTTGTTGGTTCCGCCTCTTCGTTCCAAGTTGTTTGAACTTTAGTTGAGCACATGAAAGCTTTCAGTTATCAAAAATGTGCTTATATATGCACATTATTTCACATTCATCTGCACCTGCCTAGCAGTCATCACCAAAGGCCCTAGAAATATTCAGAGAACCACTGAACTGTGAGCAATAGTTAATAAAAAATTCTTGCAGTTTTAATTACAAACAAAAACCAAGCATGTTTCAACTCTATAAAACAGATCTGGAATATCCAGGGAATGGCCGCTGTTTATAACCACACATAAATTATATTCATCTCTCATGCCAAGTTAGTGCAGCAGTACAGATTGATATAAAGCCAGCAGGTTTTCATATTTATAAAAATATTAGTTCTAACACGTGTTTCTGGAATTCTAGGTAACCCAGCCTCCAAAACAAATAGAAAGTGATAAATAACAAGTTCCTTCACCCTCCCCATCATGGGGCTCTTTCCTAAGTCACCTTCCTATCTATGAAGGGAAAACAAAGCAGTACTAAGAACCTTGGTGCTGTAAATAATTGGAAGGGAAATTGCTGTGCTTTGTCAGCGTCATTAGTGGTAGAGCAAAATTAAGAAGCAAATCAGAGTTTCTCCTCATTTCTGAATTCTCACTGCCAAAAACATGATGCAAGATGATGTAAGAGATTCTTATTAGGGATCTTGGTCGCCACTTGCTTACTTCTTCATTTGGCACCTATCTGTGACCTGGTCTCCCCACTGAGCACTCGGAGCACAAAGACCATTTAGGAAGACAATGTCTTCAAAGATATTTTCTGTATAACGGGCAATTTACATAAGAAGTCACACAGTTTGGTAAAAGTGAGGGAAGAGACATGTCTTTTTCTGTCACTCTTTCAATAAATAGTCTGGCTTGACTTTCGGATGTCAGATACTGTATTAAGTACCAGAGAACCAAATCAAGCCAGTTGTTTGTCACAGATGTTCAGACAGTAAATGTGAGCATATTCAGTTGCTCAGTTGTGCCCAACTCTTTGTAGCCCCATGGAATATAACCCACCAGACTCCTTTGTCTGTGGAATTTTTCCAGGCAAGAATATTGGGACCAAGTGCCATTTCCTACTCCAGGGGATCTCCCTGACCCAGGGATCAAACTCACATCTCCTCCATCTCCTGCATTGGAAGGTGGATTCTTTAGACCACTAACACTACCAGGGAAGCCCCCGACAGTAAATACACAATCACAGAACAGTGACCTAGGTCTTGGGTAGGTTAAATGCATGGAAACATCTAGCAAGGGTTCCAAACTCAGACACAGGTTTCCAGGAAAAGTCTCTAAGGAGACTGGCCATTCAAGGCAAGAGCTAAAAATGATGAAAGAGCTGGATGTAGAGAACATAGGCTAAGGGACCTGCAGGCCATGGGACTGGCAAACCAGCAAGAACACAGACACACTGTGTTGATTTAAAGCCTAGAGTCAGGATGACTACAATGTTCATTCCAGGAAGGTTTTATGCAGCAAAAGGAACCAGAGATAATAGGTCCTCTAACATGGGCTTTGGAAATGATTATCCTGACCTTGCAAATGAATCCAAAGAATAAGTAGTGATGCTTCCTAACAGAAATTCCAGGTGTCATTTTGGAGGAGGACCCTTGAAAAACATTAGAGAATTAGATCATATGAGGGGAGATGTGATTCAATTAATCAAAGAAGTCACCAGGAAGGCAGGAGGAGGAAACAGACCAAAGAAATTATGACTCTGTGGCCTCAGAGATAGACCCAAGGAGATGGGAACAAAACTTTAAACCATGTGAAAATACCTAACCCAGGCTCTGGGCAGAAAATTAAAAGGATAGAAAAATTCAGTGGACAGAAAAATTAAAAGGCAAATTTAACCTGGTTTTGAAATAACCAAGGGGATTATTCCTTCTGAATTAAGGAATGAGATAAATAAAATATTTAGCAATACATCTGCCAATAGAAAATGTTCCCTACAGGTCAGGTACTATTGTTGTTATTAGTGTTATCATCATCTATGAGAAACCAGTTCATAATATAGGTGATACATTGATCTAGATAGGAAAAGCATATCTTAAGAAGCAAATAATTCATATTAAGTTTTCAAAGGAAAACAACAGAATGGGAAAGACTAGGGATCACTTCAAGAAAATCAGCAAGGGAACATTTCACGCAAAGATGGACACAATTAAGGACAGAAATGGTATGGATCTAACAGAAGCAGAAGATACTAAGAAGATATGGGAAGAACACACAGAAGAACTATCCAAAAAAGTTTTTAATGATCCACGATGAACCACTTGGTGTGATCACTCACCTATAGCCAGACTCGATTTCCTAGAGTGTGAAATCAAGTGGGCCTTAGGAAGTATCACTATGAACAAAGCTAGTGGAGGTGATAGAATTCCAGCTGAGCTATTTCAAATTCTAAAAGATGATGCTGTGAAAGTCCTGCACTCAATATGTCAGCAAATTTGGAAAATTCAGAAGTGGCCACAGGACTGGAAAAGTTCAGTTTTCATTCTAATCCCAAAGAAAGGCAATGCCAAAGAATGTTCAAACTACTGCACAATTGCACTCATTTCATACAGTAGCAAAGTAATGCTCTAAATTCTACAAGCGAGGCTTCAACAGTGCATGAACTGAGAAATCCAGATGTTCAAGCTGGATTTTGAAAAGGCAAAGGAACCAGAGATCAAATTTCCAACACCCGTTGGATCATAGAAAAAGCTAGAGAATTCCAGAAAGACATCTACTTCTGCTTCATTGACTACGCTAAAGCCTTTTACTGTGTGGATCATAACAAACTGTGGAAAATTCTTAAAGAGATGGGAATACCAGACCACCTGACCTGCCTCCTGAGAAATCTGTATGCACATCAAGAAGCAACAGTTAGAACCGAACATAGAACAACAGACTGGTTCCAAATTGGGAAAGGAGTACATCGAGGCTGTATACTGTCACCCTGATTATGTAACTAATACTCAGAGTACATCATGTGAAATGCTGGGCTGGATGAAGCACAAGCTAGAATCAAGATTGCCAGGAGAAATAACAATAACCTCGGATATGCAGATGACACCACCCTTATGGCAGAAAGCAAAGAGGAACTAAAAAGTCTCTTGATGAAAGTGAAAGAAAAGTTAAAAAGCTGGCTTAAAACTCAACATTCTCAAAACTAAGATCATGGCATCCAGTCCCATCACTTCATGGCAAATAGATGGGGAAACAATGGAAACAGTGACAGACTTTATTTTCTTGGGTTCCCAAATCACTGTCTATGGTGACTGCAGCCATGAAATTAAAAGATGCTTACTCCTTGGAAGAAAAACTATGACAAATCTAGACAGCCTATTAAAAAGCAGAGACATTACTTTGCCAACAGAGGTCTGTCTCGTCAAAGCTATGGTTTTTCCAGTAGTCATGTATGGATATGACAGTTGGACGGTAAAGAAAGCTCAGCACTGATAAATTGATGCTTTTGAACTGTGGAGTTGGAGAAAACTCTTGAGAGTCCCTTGGGCTGCAAGGAGACCAAACCAGTCCATCCTAAAGGAAATCAGTCCTGAACATTCATTGGAAGGACTGATGCTGAAGCTCCAATACTTTGGCCACCTGATGCAAAGAACTGACTCATTGGAAAAGATCCTGATACTGGGAAAGACTAAAAGAAGGAGAAGGGGATGACAGAGGATGAGATGGTTGGATGGCATCACCGACTCAATGGAAACAAATCTGAGCAAGCTCCAGGAGTTAGTGATGGACAGGGAAGCCTGGCGTGCTGCAGCTCATGGGGTTGCAAAGAGTTGGACACGACTGAAGGACTGAACTGAACTGAACTGAAATAGAACCCATAAAGAAGGCTGATTGCTAAAAAATTGATGCTTTTGAATTGTAGTGCTGGAGAAGACCCTGAAAGTCCCTTGGGCAGTAAAGAGATCAAACCAGTCGATCCTAAAGAAAATTAACCCTGAATATTCACTGCAAAGACTGATGTTGAAGCTGAAGTCCCAACACTTTGGCCACCTTATACAAAGAGCCGACTCATTGGGAAAGAGCCTGATGCTGGGAAAGACTGAAGACAAATGGAGAAGGGGCAGCAGAGGATGATATAGTTAAGACAACATCATCAACTCAATGGACAGGGATTTGAGCAAACTCCAGGAGATAGTGGAGGACAGAGGAACCTGATGTGCTGCAGTCCACAGGGTCACTAAGAGTCAGACATGATTTAGGGACTGAACAACAATAAAAAGGGAACCCCAGGAGCCAAGGGTGGGGTGTGTGAGGAGCATCCCTGCCTCATCTTTCAGTTTCTGTTCCCACGGAGCTGTCCACCTAGGAGAGATGGATGAGCTGGAAGGATTAGGTAATGAACTCTACATACTGCACAGACTTCTGTTCACAGACATACTCTTCAACACTAAAGAAGAAGAATCTTTTGTTGATATTTAATGACTGGGCTGAAGACTTCCTTGAAAACAATATATACAAGGTTTGTTTGGGTCAGACCAAGCATAGCTTTCATGTCAAATGAATGGTATTGGTATCAAGTGATCTCGTGGTTTACAAGCAGGAGACAGCTGCCCTTCTAATAATTATTTGTTGTGTGTAGAAATGGAAAATTATCTTATTTTCATCCAAAAACCCATTTTCCTCAGGACACAAACTGTCATATATATAACAAGGATAAACCATCCCCCTATCCAGCACCATTTTTTTTTTCAGCACCATTTTTATAAATCTCTCTATTTACCCTCATCTCTCCCATACTCCTCTTTTCAACTCTCCTATCCATTGCCCAAGAGAATATCATGGAAGAGTCACTGAATCACCAAGATATATAAAATCCAAGGAATATGGCCAGCAGTGTTGGCAAGCTGAGGGACATTATAAAAATTCTGCTGGGAATTAATCAAAGTATATAAAGGTCAATGAACTTTGTCTACTACAACAAGAGGTAGAAACAACATTGAGAAGCATGAGGCAAAACCGTTAATAAATGAACAATGTGGTTGCAGGGGCTTTTGAAATTAGCAGGAATTCCTATTTATACACCTCAGCTCTTGCAGTCAAGATGACCCCCGCTGATTCTCACCAAAAAAGAATCACTAATCCCACTCTGGTCCTTTCCTCTCTCAAAACTCATAGCAACTGGTTCCTCCAAGCTTTTTGCATCATAGGAAGGCAACCAAAATGAGATTCAGGATCTCTGCCTAACTCAGACAGTATATGAGTTTAGGCAAACAGTGTATTAGTTTGCTAGGACATCAGTGACAGAGTACCATAGACAAGTGGCTGAAACAACAGACATTTACTTTCTCCCATTTCTGGAAGCTACAAGTCTGAGATCAAAGGTGCTGGCAGGGTTGGGTCCTTATGAGGGAGCATCTGTTCTAGGCCTTGCTCCTAGCTTTTGGTGGTTTGCTGACATCACCCAATTTCTGCCTTGATCTTCACATGGTATTCTCCTTGTGTGTATCTGTGCAAATTTCTCCTTTTCTTAAAGACATGACTTATATTGGACCAGGGCCCATCCTGATGACCTCATTTTAAGTTGATTACCTGTGTACAGATTCTGTCTCCACACAAGGTCACATTCTAAAGTACTGGGAGTTAGGACTTAAATTAATAATAGAAATAAACAGAAATTCTTTTAAATAATATAAATTGTTGGGTGATACATTTCAATCCATGACACATGTTATTATCTTTACCATTATTATTATTCAACAGAGTCTGTGGAGCAGCAATTACAATGGGAAAGGTGCAAGCTTGTAGCTTGATGGACTTAGACTGGAATTCACCTCTGAGGGTCCCTACTATATGACATACAGATAACATCTCTATCATGCAAGGATGGTGTGAAGCCAAGGCAGGGAGAGCAGCTTCTATAAAGAAGTATTTGTACATTGCGTGTGTGCTCAGTCGCTCAATTGTGTCCGACTCTTTGCAACCTCATGGACTGTAGCCTGCCAGGCTCCTCTGTCCATGGGATTTTCTGGGCAGGAATACTGGAGTAGGTTGCCACAATGAGCCACCTGGGAACGCTAATTGTACATTACAGGTCACCAATAATTAGTTACAACCAGGTAAATTAACCCACATCAAGTCAGTTCATTATTTTCATAAAACAAAAATAATACAGCAAAATCAAGCTTTCTCCTCTGTTCCAAAAAAGGAAACATCTTAAAAATAATTCAAAAAAATCACTCAAATATCTTTGTTTACCCCTAAGACTCTAAATATTCTGTCCTCATAATAAAGATAGGTTTTTATTTACAGCTGTTTACTCAAGTCTACAGAAAGAAATCTAAAAAAATCCTTCTTGTCTTTTCATATTTGAGTCCATCTAATCCGTGAAGAAAGCTAAGCACCAAAAAATTGATGCCATTGAACTGTGGTGTTGGAGAAGACTCTTGAGAGTCCCTTGGACTGCAAGGAGATCCAACCAGTCCATCCTAAAGGAGATCAGTTCTGGGTGTTCACTGGAAGGACTGATGCTAAAGCTGAAACTCTGATACTCTGGCCACCTCATGCAAAGAGCTGACTCATTGAAAAAGACCCTGATGCTGAAAAAGACCCTGATGCTGGGAGGGATTGGGGGCAGGAGGAGAAGGGGATGACAGAGGATGAGATGGCTGGATGGCATCATCAACTCGATGGAAATGAGTTTGAGTAAACTCCGGGAGTTGGTGATGGACAGGGAGGCCTGGGGTGCTGCGATTCATGGGGTCACAAAGAGTCGGACACGACTGAGCAACTGAACTGAACTGAACTGAATCACTTGATTGCAATCTCTTGGGATGGAAGAACAGTGCATTCAACGATATCTGAAAAATATTTTCAAAAATAGCCTTTTTGTTAACTACCTTCTCTATATAATTCAATGGGAAAGTTGTGCAACTGTGAAAGTTACCTTTGTTTCCCAGTCTATTCTTTCTCACTAACCTTATATTCACTGTCTATTGGGAGTATTTGTGTTGCCTCTTCTTTCCTTATTCTTAAAATTTACTTGCAGCAAAAAAACATAGATGCATTTTGGGGGACTAAGTGGTAAATTATTTTGAAGTTGAGTAGTTTGGAGCAGTTTATAGACAAGAGTGTAAACTGTTATAAATATTGTGACAATTCTTGAGCAAACATTTACAAGGCCTTGCTCTAGTATAAATCTGAATGTTATAACACTTTTCTAATCTGTATGAGAAGGGATGCTTTTTCTAATTTGCATGAAGAGGATGCAAAGGCCACCCTCGTTTGTGCTGCCAGTGATTACACATCACTCTCTCAGGAGAGTCTCAGGCAAGGAGAGCTAAACCAAAGGAAGAAAGTCTGTGCCATTTCTAGCATCATGTGAAAAGTTAATCTGGGGAAAATCTTCTGATGAGTCCTATGTCTGGGACAGCCTCCCCCTCAGCATTAGCTCAGGAAGAACAATTTTACTTAGGAAGGACTCGTGGGTGAGTGGCGATTCTGCCAGCATTGAAGAAATGAAGATGCTGAAGTATGAATTTCTTCCTGGCAAATGTTCTGCCCTCTGGTTGCTATGTGAGAGCAGAGACTTGGCCACCCTGTCGTCTTCACTCATCACAGTTGACTCTTCTGGACAAGAAACAAACTCAACAATAAGAAACTCTCAAGATAAGAAGCAACTGAAATAAGGTAATATTTGGTAGAAATTGGGCACCCTGATATGTGATTAAGATCTTGACTTAGTGCATTTTAATACATCCAAAGGAAAGTTTTATTGAATTATCCTAGTTGTCTCCGTACAAAAGAGCAATCTGACCAATAAGGCCAGTCAATAGAATCACTCTGAACCATACTTTTCCAATATAATGAACATATGGAGAAAAAGAAAATGTGCCCATTTTAAATTAATACATTTTCTAACTGGAGAGTAGGAAAAATAGCAGCGATAAATTTTCAGGGGGACAAAAGTGTGGATACACCAGTAGCGATGTATTTGGAGAGAGACTTACGGGGTAACTGGTAGCAAAGCCCCAGTGGACGGGGATACAGGGAAAGGAGAGAGGGCTGGGGCCCACTGGGTGGGTGTGATTGGATAAGTTTTGATCACCTGACTCAAAGTTAGCCAATCAAAAGCATCAGGAAGCAGGGAGCCAGAAACAGCGGGTGAAAGTTTCTAACATGGAGTCGGTCTGAGAATTGGCATCACATATAATGGTGTCAAAAGTCACATAAACCAAGATTGCCTAGAGAGGCCACTTTTCAAAATGTAAGGGCAAATAAATAAATAAATTTGAGAAAAGAGGAGCCCAGTGGAGATAACAGAAAACCAGAGAAGTTTATCAAAAGAGATGGCTTCCTGGATCCTAAGTTCAATTCCTGTTGAGTGTGCTTCTGTTTAGAGCGAGCCCTGGAACTGTGCGACGAAACACCCTCATTCTTTATCTGAGCTAGCCTCAGTGAGCTTGTGCTCCTTACAGCCACAGTTTTGTAACAAAAGCTGCAGGAGTGCCCAGGAAAAGAGGAGAAAGAAGGAATAAGGTTAGGGAGGTCTCTGCAGCCAAATAAGGCTCACAGATAAGGAACTGACCCTAAGATTGAAAGACTAGCTATCTTTACAGAGCTGGTTGGGGAGGGGCAGCAGTAGCCCGGAGAGAAGAGTTTTCATAAGATTCTATCCATATTGATAGGCAAGAATTGAGATTTGGAAAAGCTCACTTCAGGATTTTTTCTCAGCATTTTATATGAGGTTTTATTCCCCTCCTCCTAAAATTTCCACTGAAGATAAATCCCTTTCAATAAGAACACTTTTTGCAGATTATTAAGAAAGACAGTGTGGAAACGTCAATAATATTTAGAAATCTATGTAGGAGGACTAACTTGATTCATTCCTCACATTTGCAAGTAACTGGTGTGGACCCTATTTCTGACCACACAGCATAGTACAGATAGACTTTTGTGTATCAAAATTAAGGGGAAAAAGGGGGGTTCAGGGGTCTCAGTAGTTCTCCCAATTTAAATATGCTTAAGTAACTGTGAAAACCAGTCAGTTTACACATAATGGCGTGCCAAGTTAAAACAGAAAAGTCCCATTGATATTGACCACATTTTTGGCTCCTATTAAATTGCGACATAAATATATAAAGCAGGTCTGTAATACTAGATGTCTGCACAAACATGTTTTTGGCAAACAAAAGTTTTTCCATTTTTAATCTAAATCTTCCTTACACAGTATTCTTAAATATTTTTAAATTAATTTGAATTCTTAAGTATCTTATCTGCTCTCTACCCCCTATCTTCACACACAATTTTGTGGAGGACAGAGGGTAGAGGGCAGATCTATCCTTTTCTCTTATATATTTACACATAAAATAGTTTTATATTAATGAAGATTGTCATTTTCAGTCTCTCAAAACCCAGTTTCTAGTTGTCAGAGGAGAAACATCAGAAGTGTAATGTTATTAGTCAACATTATAGTAGGTTGAACTGTGGTCTACCCAAAAGATATGCCCATACCCTGAACCATGGAATGTGATCTTATTGGAAAAAGATCTCTGAAGATAGGTAAGCTAACCCCATGGACTGAACAGTCCACAGAATTCTCCAGGTCAGAATACTGGAGTGGGTAGTCATTCCTTTCTCCAGGGGGTCTTCCCAACCCAGGGATGGAACGCAGGTTTCCTGCATTGCAGGAAGATTCTTTACCAGATGAGCCACTAGGAAAGCCCAAGAATACTGGAGTGGGTAGCCTATCCTTCTCCAGTGGATCTTCCTGACCTAGGAATTGAGCCGGGGTCTCTGGCATTGCAGGTGGATTCTTTACCAACTGAGCTACCAGGGAAGCCTGAGGATTTCCAGCTCAGATCATCCTGTATTATCTGGTGAGCGCTATATCCAAGGGAAAATTTCTTTAGAAGAGACTCTAAGAGGGACTTCCTTGGTGATCCAGTGGTTAAGAGTCTGCCTGCCAATTTAGGGGACATGGGTTCAATCCCTGGTCTGGGAAGATTCCACATGCCCTGGGGCAGCTGAGCCCATACACCACAACTATTGAAGCCCGTGTCTTTGAGCCCATGCTTCACAACAAGTGGTGGTTTAGTTGCTAAGTCGTGTCCAATTCTTGCGACCCCGTGGACTGTAGCCCTCCAGGTTCCTCTGTCCATGGGATTCTCCAGGCAAGAATACTAGAGTGGGTTGCCATTGCCTTCTCCAACAAGAGAGGGACACAAAGGAAGCCTGTGCACTGAAACTAGAAAATAGCCCCCCCTTGCTGCAACTAGAGAAAGCCCTCAAGCTGCAATGAAGACCCCAGCACAGCCATCAATAAACAAATTAATTAATTTTTTTTAAAGAGACACTAAGAGGACAGAGAAGGAAGAAAAGAAAAAGATGATCATGTGAAGATGTAAGCAGAGATTGGAGTAATGAAGCCACAAGCCAAGCAGGGACTGGAGCCACAGGAAGCTGGAAGAAGCTAGGAAAGGCTCTCCTTTAGAGACTTCAGAGGGAGCACAGCCCAATCTGATTTGTGATGCCTGGCTTCCAGAACTGTGAGAGAACATTTTCTGTTGTTTTAAACCACCATGTGTTTGGTAATTTGTCATCATGATTAAATGATACCCATTTATTTTTATTTGCTTTTCATTAAAGTCATGACATACATAAAATGCTGATTTTTTTTTACCACTGTTATCTCTAAAATGATTAAAAGTAAGTATCTTATGGACTTCCCTGGTGGCTCAGATAGTAAAGAATCTGCCAGTAATACAGGAGACCCGGGTTTGATCCCTAGGTCAGGAAGATCCCCTGGAGCAGGGAATGGCTACCCACTCCAGTATTCTTAATTGGAGAATCACATGGACAGCGGAGCCTGGCAGGCTACATACAGTCTATGAAGTCACAAGAGTTGGACACAACTGAATGACTAAGTACTCACATATGCAAGTATATTATAATAAAGCACTAGTAATAAAACTAGAAGCTAAGGTAAAGTTTATCTCTAAATGCTCTTCATTTTAAAAAAGTCACAAAACACTTTTCAATGGCAATAGTGTTTAAACATTTATATGCTTTATGATTTAATGTTGCTAGTTACCACAACAATTGAATAAAATCTATAACCCATGAGGAAAAATCACAGCTATACTGCAAGATATATTCTGCAAGGTAAGCACCAAATGAAGCCAGTAAAAAGCACAACACATAATGATATCCATGCTTTTGTACCAGAATTAAGGAGTAGTTCAATTCCAGAAGATCTTGGTGTGTCTCAGGCATTGTGCTAGGCACAGGAAGATCATATCCCTTTGTCAAGATGCATTTACCCTACTATTGGGATAGATATATAAATAAATTGGCTAATTTCTATTAAGTTCGGAATACAATGTCTGGTTTTAGGAGATCCCTTAGCTTCAGGGCATTACCTGGTAATTCTGAGTCATACTGTTTTACTAAACTCCTTAGCATGGCCAGGCAGGCCTGGCTGTTACCTGCCTCTCCGAGTTCCTCTCTCACTGTACTGTTTTCTTGGACCAACTGCACTACTCTAACCTACTTGTGGCTTCCAAACCTGCCTTCCCTGACTTCTTAAAAATCAGCTCAAAGAATAAGACTGTGAAATCCTTTATGTCCTTTCACGGACACCATGGTGTCAGTCACCATCGTAGCCTGTACAGCTTTATCAGGGATGCTGTAAAGTTTTGGGGCATCCCTGGTGACCCAGGCGGTAAACAATCTGCCTGCAATGCTGGAGGCCTGGGTTCGATCCCTGCATTGGGAGGAACCCCTGGAGAAGGGAACAGCTACTCTTTCCAGTATTCTGGCCCGGAGAATGGACAGAGGAGCCTGGTGTCTTTCAAATTAATAATCTATGCACACTGTATTTATGATTCAATTCAGAAAGTTATTTTTGATGGATAAATAGGGGAAAAGGCAAACCCATAGGAGACCTCCCATGCTAAAGAATAGCTCAACTTGCAATTTTGTCTGACTGGCACTTCTGATGACGTACAACATAGACCCACCTAGAAAGTCCTCATTAGTGAGGCTCCCAGTGACTGGTCATCTGGATGTGAGGAGGAGATGAGAAAGGAGCTTAGATGGGAAGTGGGGGATTTGGTTTGGGATGCTAGATTTGATGGAGAAAACATTTCTCTTGCGGTCATAGAGATATGGCAGCTGCAAAATAAGAGAAGAGTTTGAGGTCACCCGTGGGCTTCCAGGTGGCACAGTGGTAAAGAATCCACCTGCTATGCAGGAGACGCAAGAGACACAAGTTTGATCCCTGGGTCAGGAAGATCCCCTGGAGAAGGGAATGGTTATCCACTCCAGTATTCTTGCCTGGAGAATTCAATGGACAGAGGAGCCTGGTGGGCTACAGTCCATGAGGTCTCAAAGAGTCAGACATGACTGAGCATGCACACACACAGGTCACCAGCAATAAAAATAATAGCAACGTAAAATGTAAGACACAGCAATATATCTTTATTTACTGTTTACATTTCCCAGTGACTTCTAAGGAACAGAGAGATTGTTTCAGTTGTGGAAATAATTGACCAGGGTTAAGTTTTATATCCCTGTGGAGAAAAACTTCCAGACCCAAAATGACATAGCACAAATCTTTGAATAGCTTTGAAAAGAAGAAGTTATACCACAGAAATGAGATAGCACTGTGATCCGCTGATTATGCTTCAAACAGCTAAGAAAGTCCTAGGTCATGACTAATAAAGTAGGACCACAAATGTTCATTTCATTAGGATGGAGGCATTTATTTTATAAAGGAAATGACTAATGGATAATTAAAATGCCATGCATCACTGATTATTTAGTGACAATTGGTATTTCCACAGTGTTAAAAAAATACCGAAATTGATTTAATTAAATTTACTTTAGCCAGCACCTTAAAAGAGTAAAGTAAATGGCCTGTGGTGGATATGTACGACCACATGGTGTTGTTATTTCTTCTATGTATTACTCAAAGTATTTAGTCTAGCCAACAATGTTTTATTGAGTTTTTAAAAATCTGAATGTCTAGCATTTAACACAAGACTCTTGGTTCAAAATGACTGCATTTCACATCCATGTGAAATATATTTGATTTTCAGGAAAGCCCATCTATTGATGTAATTTTAATAACTTGAGGCTGACATTAGCTTTAACAGTAGATGATGCAAACAACTGTTGTCACTGTGGCCCTTCCTGTCATCTCCTTTGCAAAATGCTGTCCTACAGAACATGCTCCTCTGGGCACATTCTTTATAATGCTCCAAGTGCTCGTCCATCTCACCACCAGCAGCCCCAACTTCCTTTTTTAGGTAAAATGGAACAAAGAGGATTCACATCATTTCAGTCCATCCTCGTCCAGCCTTTCAGAGGGTGCAGGAAATGAAAGTGCTTAACCAGTGCATTCACTTTCAGGGCTCCCACAGCTGGCTAGGAGCCAGGGCAGGAGGGATATATGGAGAGGTGAGTTTTTCCCAATCAGTTCTGAGCCTGTTGACTGCCCTGTGAAGGCCTACTTCTCAGCTCCAGGGTCCCCAGACTTGCTCTTCATACCCACACAGCCTACAGACTGGTTTTTCCCAGAGGCTCAGGTACCACAGCTATTGTGCCTCAGCTTTCCTCTCTGTCTCCCAAGCATTCTGAATTGAATGAATTAGGAGCCTACTTTCCAGTTCTGTCAACACACTTCATTGAAAGTGTAACCAACCAAGGCCCCTATAGGGCCTTTCCCAGGACATATCCCTCCTGTGTCCTCCACCTTACTCTGTAGAAAACACTAGCCTCTTAGGCCTTCCCTGAGCTTCAAAGAATAAGTTTAATCAGAGAAGTGACAAAATGCAGAAAGAAAGCAAAGCAGTCAAGCAGGACAAAATAATAATAGTATAGCTGTGAAACAAAGTCAAGGACCTTTAGTTCCTCCTCAAGGACTACGGGTAATATCCTGGGCCATATCCTTTGAGCTGTCTGCATATACTAAAACCCCTACCAGGTGGAAGAAGTTAACCTTATGCTGCCCACAAGCCTGGTGACCCCAAACTGGTTGCAACCAGAAGTTTGATGGTGCTGACTCCCAACTACCTCACTGCCAACCAACTAGAAGAATTTCTATGAGTTGATCACACACCCTACAAATCCCCTCCCTCACCTTGTGTTTATAAACTTTTCCCTGGAAGCCTTCAGGGAGTTCAGGTCTTTCGAACACTAGCTAACTGGACTCCTTGCCTGGCACTCTGCATCATCACATCCCAGCTGTGTCAGTAGATTGGCTCCACCGCACATGGGCAACTGGGCCCAGAGTTGGTTCAGTAACAAAACTACACTGTGACCACGACGGAAAAGGCAGTGGTCATTTGGCTTCCCTATCCTACTGAAATACAGCCCCAAATTGAGCAACATAAAGCACAATAAGATGCAAAGCAACATTATGAAGCTCTCACTTTAAAAGCTGAAACTCTACTCTTCCGTTTGTATTATATCAGGGGACATTCTTCACTTGTTCTTTCTTGCAAATGACTGTCTTTTATTAAATGCTGGAGTGCCTTCCTCTTTCCAGCCAACATTTTTTACTCCTAGACTACAGGCCTTTCTTATTTGTTTCTCTTCTGTCAATTCTCCATCAGTATTTAAATGATCAGTTACATTTTGTGAATGAGATCACTTGAGGGATCATCCCCAGTCCCCAGTTTCCCACCTCAGTTAGATCAGATTCAAATGCTCTACATGAACTCTAAAGTCAGATACAACCTGACACCTCCTACATTCCTAACCTCGCCTCTTTTCAATAGTTTTGTTTGTTTCTCCCCAAGGTCGCAAAAATTCAGACATGACTTAGCAACTGAACAACACCAATCACTGATCTCCACATTTCTAAGTCAGCCCAAGCTCACCCCTACCTCTGGGCCTTTGCACTTGCTGTTCTCTTTACCTCGGTTGTGCCTCCCCCAGATCTTGGGAGGCCTGGCTCCTTAGTATATTAGTATTTTTATTGTCTTCCTTACACTATAGGTCTTAACTGACCTCCCTATACAAATAACCAGTTCCCACTGGGTCCCACCTGATCTCATCCCTTGGTTAATTTTCTTTCTAGGAACCACCTCTATCAGATGTTTTTATATTGTTGCTGTCTCTCCTTTTAGACAGCAACAGTATTAGAAGTGTAACCTCCAAAATTTACAGCTTGTCTCCTTATTTTACCACTGTATACCCAGTTATACACTAGAATTCAATATACTAAGTACTCAATAGATATTTGTCAAATTGATGAATTAATTAGTGACAACTGTTTTCATAAGATGTGCTTTCTTGGCAAAACAGAATACATAGGCCATCTTTGACATTATCCAAACTTTACAGGTCTAAAAAATCCCCAACTTTAAGATCCACTACTTTTAAAAAGCACCCTCTATGAAGTTCCAGCCTATAATCTTTTCCTATTATGTTGGGATTTTATTTAATCATACATGTCATCAATAAGTCAACAGCAGCCTCTCAAATTAGAAACAGTACTAAACTGTTGAGAGAAGAGGGGATTTGGGGCAGTTTCACCTGAGTACTGATAAAGATTTGTTATTCTCTTATCTCTCAGATGAATGAAGACGATTTCCTTTCACTTAACTAAGCTGATTTGTTAACTAAGCTAAGAGATAGAAGCATTTTGATGAACTTTGGGTAGTGATTTTGGAGAAAGGCAAAATGTGAGAAAAGATATGCAGAAGGAAAGGGCTGCTTTGGAGAACTAGATTCAGCATGAAGGCAAGGGATTCCTGGAGGTGAGAAGGGATACAAAACATAACAAGGAGGAAAGAAAGGGAGGTGCGAGGCCTTCAGAATCAAACCTCTGTTTCACAGTGTTGCTCGAGGTTGGGCCTGCCTCATGCTTTTTTGGTTTGACCCCAATTTGCTTAGAAAAATAAAGAAAAGAAGGAAGAAAGAAAAATTCTTTTACCTTTTTTGGCTCTTAGTCCCCAGACCAGGGATTGAACCCATACCCACTGTAGTGGAAGGATAGCATCTTAACCACTGGACCACCAGGGAAGTCCCAAGAAAATTCTTAATAATGATGGAAGGAAGGTAGAGAGAGAAGGAGAAAGGCAGGGGGGACAGAAACTGAAAACCAGTTAGAAAAAAAGAGTTTAATGAGAAAATGAGTTTAATGATTAATTAATCAAGTTGGGAATCTCTTTGTGGAAGGAATGCAGATACGGCTTTCTGCTGAGTAAACTCACAGACAAGAGAAGTTGCACTCAAGAAACATGATTCAGGCCACCATGGAGTTCCTTAGTCTCCCAACAAAAAGCAAAGTCCATATCAAGTTCCACCTGGCTCTGCCCTCCAGGGGATTTTTATGATGGCAAATCCAAGCTCTTCTCTCTCCTACTGGGGGTTGAGAGCAGGGAGGGCAGCAGCCTTTAGCAACGTTTTTAACATGAATCCAACAATTCTGACAGCCCTTTTGAGCCTTCCTATATCTCAGATCCAACAGGAAGAGCACAGAGAGCAAGCTCTCCCTTAAATGGGAAATAGGGTGTCTCTGTGCCCCAAGCTCATACTTGACTCTCTAGGCATATCTGTTTTGCCAAAGAACTGAACTCATACAACAGCATCTGAAAAGTACAGGAGCCAGAGTCCTGAGATAAGGACTGTTTATCTGCCAAGTATGAAAGATGAAATAAGGGCTCCAAGAATTTTGCCTTAACTTGCAAGTAAGGAGAGTCTATTGTTCAGGGGCTGATCAGTGTTGATTTTCAAGTTTTCTTAGAAACACAAGTGTTTGCTCTCAGGATAACTATGTTGTTTTATTTTAGGGCTTGTCAGTACACCATGAAAACAGAGAAACCAAACTAATCCTAGTCTCTCCTATTGGCTTCTTTTAAAACCTTGAGTGGTTTCCAGTCCAAACCAGATTTGCCCAGGCTTCCATTTAAGAATAATTCATTTACCACAGCAGTCAAAACAATTGAGCAAGTCTGAGAGGAAAGCTAACATGCAGTGGGACTGGGGACCTTGGACTGGTTGGGGTGTGGGGGGAAATGAAGATGCTGGGAGACGGCAAATCATGTCTGCTATTCCTTTTCACAGGGAGAGGTGACTGGGCCATCCACTTAACAAGCTGAGTTGGGGTTTTTTAGAAGAAGATAGGGATGCAAACAAGTGTCCCTCAAGTTCCCAAGTGGACTTCTTTGGAATCTGCATCATGCTGTGACTATCCCAAGCAAAGATAACAGATATATGCCATCCCTGAGCATATAAAACACAGAAATATCACAACTAAAATGCAACAATTTCTTAATCTTCAATTCTTCTAAGAGTGAAGAGAAGAACATCTAGTGTTGGACTATAAATAAGAACAAGTTTACAGTATACATCGTTTTAAAAAGAGCCAGTTGACCCAAAATGGGGTCACTTGTGATAAATGCATGTCAGCAAACCAAGGCTTAATATCTAACTTAATTACATTTTTCAGGCTCTCAGGATAGAATCTTAAACCAGTCAATCTGGAATTACCTGACCAGCACCAGTAAGGTATCTATCTGCCTAATAGACCCCTGCTGTCTCCTAATGGAATGTGACAAACAATCTACTCTTTGCTAATAACTTCCTGGTCCTCCCCCTTCTGACTATAAAGCCTTCCATTTTGTACAGTTCCTCAGATCTCCTTTCTATCTGATGGAATACTGCCCAATTTACGAATCTTTGAAGAAAGCTAATAGGCTATAAATTTACTCAATTGAATTGTGTTTTTCAAGAATATATATAAATGAGCTTCATCTACAGTTGGTGTTTGGGGAGGGAAGAAATAATAGAGGAATAGAGAGGATCAAGATTAACCAGCAATAGATAGGAGGAAACAGTCTCACAATTCTTGAGTGCCCTGATGGGAGGGGAGTGGACAGAGACCAAAGGAAACTGAAGGCAGATCACAGCTGACTTTTCAGGATCGTAGACTTCACAAGCTAGTGTGCAGGCTCTACTTTGTCAATGAGAAATCTGAGGCGCTCAGTCCCTCAGTTGTGTCCAGCTCTTTGTGACCCCACGGACTGTAGCCTACCAGGTTCCTCTGTCCGTGGAATTTTCCAGACAAGAATACTGAAGTGGGTTGCCACTTGCTACTCCATGGGATCTTCCTGACTCAGGTACCGAACCCATGTCTCTTTCATCTCCTGCATTAGCAGGCAGATTCTTTACCATGGAGCCACCTGGGAAGCCCTAGAAATCTGAGAGCAGTTTGCTCCTGAAAACTCGAGCAGTTTGCTAGAGTTGCACATCCCAGGGGGGAGCTAGGACCAGGGTCTGGCCTCTTGGCATATGTTCCTTTCTTCCTGCTGCTGAGTTGGGGAAGAAGATCCGACTGCAGTTCACTACAAAGAGGGGATCCTAGACCCTTGGTCTCCTAATGGTGTGGAGCACAGCTGGTGCTAAAATGGGACGCGAGACCTACGATTACTACTCTAACAATGTTTTCTGCGCTGGCACACATTTTGTGTTCTTTTCGTGTATAGTGTGTTATTAGGCTGCACCTTGTAGGCCTGCAAGCTCTGTTCCTGCCCAGCCACCAAACTGAAGAAAAAAAAGGAGGCAACAAAAGAGATATCTGTGGTTTAATGGATGGAGGACCTTACATGTCTGAAGTGAGGTCCTGGAGTAACACCCCACTGTGTACAGCAGAAGACGGACAGGATATGGCGGCAGGCTTCACTGCGGTGGTAGGCAGTAGGAGGGGGGTGGTGTTACCAGTTATAGGAGGAATTTTCCCCTTTAAACTATCATAGTGGAGTTGTTCTGATCTAAAGATGAGAACAAACCCTAGCTGGGGCCGGAGGGAAGTACATGGGCATTTACTGATTAGACTCTATGATGAAGAGGGAAGGTCAGTCATATCAGCAGGGTGTAGGTGAAGCAGGACCTTGTCAAACAGCAAGAGAACAGTCATCTTGAGTGGCCTGATCACACATCTGTATTTTTTTTTAATTCTGCCAGAATGCTATTCCATAGTAAACCTATAGGCTCTGTGAGACAGACAAAATCTCTCCTCTCTGAGACTTAAAGCTCCTCAAAGCCAAGGTCTATGCCTTTCACATTTCTGGCTCATTCCCATCCTACAGGTGTATGGCAATTAACACTAACTTGGTAATGTTTAAGGAACTGACTGGAGAGGACTGCCTGCTGGGTGACTAAGGGGACGTTGAAAGCTTTACCATTTAACTTGGAGGGTGACAGATTGTGCCATCTGTTCATAATTCTCCTTTTTCTACCATTTCTGTTCAGGGAGAACTAAAAACCACCTCCTATCACCACTGATTTTGAGATTCGCCATGGAACAGGCTTTGACCAGTGAGCACGGGCAGAAGTCGCCCTGGGCCAGCCTCAGGCAGAGCCTCTCCGCCTTCCCCTCTTGTGTTCCCACCTCCCCTGTGAGGAAAACACGCTCCTGAATGGGAGGTGGGGCTGCTCCTTGCGTCTGGGCTCTGGGATAAGGTAGGAGGGGCAGACCCAACTCATCTGGCTGCCCAAGCACAGACAAGCCAGGCAAGAACCAGCAGCTCCAGAGCTAACCCAAAGAGCCATGAATGAGAAATGGATGTTGGTTAGTGTAGCCAATGTGTTTTTTCCTGGGTTGTTACCACATGTGATTTAATACATGGAATCTCTCTGAAAAGCAAATCCACCATAGAGCTGAAGTGCTGGGAACCGTTCTCAGCCAATTAGACCACACAAAACACTGAGGTTCTTTCTGGTAGATAATGACATCTCTCAAAGAAGCCTGACCTCGCTGCTAAGTTATAACGGAAGCAAATCTCAGATCAGATGCTCCTCCACAAATGTAAACATTGATAAATAAACATGGCTGAGTCAGCAGCCATAAAAATGGTCCTTAGAACCTGTTGTGCAAGTTCAAGAAAGTGCCAGAGCTCTGTCCTTTGATGTTCATCTCACCCCGTCATGAAATGCTTTCCAGAAGCTGACACCAAACAAACCAGAGGCAGCATGTCTTTTACTAGGCAGCAAGCAACCATTACTCTTTGTAACGAGGCCTGGGCCAAAGGACTTCTAGAAGTCAAGACCCAGCTGTCAGGCTTTCATCCCTGTTTTATGCCTCAAAGGTGAATCTATCTATTCTCTATCTATATCTAAAACTGTGAAAAAAAACTGTTAGTCTCTCAATTGTGTCTGACTCTTTGTGACCCCATGGACTGCAGCCCATCAGCCTCCTCTGTCCATGGAATTCTCCGTGCAAAAACACTGGAGTGCGTATCCATTCCTTTCTCCAGGGGATCTTCCTGAGCCAAGGATCGAACCCGAGTCTCCTGCACTGCAAGCAGATTCTTTACTGTCTAGCCACCAGTGAACCCCATATATCTAAAACTAACTATTATCAAATATGTAATACCTGAACTTCATTAATAAGACCATTTCTAACATTTATCAAGCTAATTAGCAATTTACTAATTTCACAAATAAAAGCAATGTCTGACATTCACAAAACCTTAGGTGGCTGGCTGAAATGCTTGTAGAAGCTGGCCCTGGAGTGTGATTGTCCAGCCCTGGAATGGGGATTTGCAATTAGAAATCTGTAACCTAATTTGAAAATTAAACTAGTTAGCACATACATAAAATCACACTAATCCAAAGTATTTTGAAGTAAATTGCAGACACCATGACACAGAAATTATTGCCTCTGATTCACCCTCCAGAAATACCCAGCCTGCCATACCTAGGGTGAGAGTCTTTCCTGCCTATGACAGGTTTACTGTGGAAACAACAGCTTGGGGTCTCACACCTCAGCCAGGACTTCAGCAAAAAAAAAAAAAAAAAAAGGAAATAAAAAGAAGCAACATTAGGAGGTTGTTCTGATTATTTAAACAAAAATTGCAAGGGATCATGGCCCTAAATCCAGCAGAGGAAATACCAGGCAGGAAGTCAGATAGCAAAGCCTCGGTGTGAGAGTGGAGGACATTGACATTGTACTCACATTGGATTCAGATGGAATGCTCCCTGTAACCCCTGCTGGACAGCCAGTAGAGGTCCAGAGTATCTCGTCATACCTGTAATGTCCTGACACACTGCTACAAACACAGCACCTATGTCACAATAACCACAAGTGCTCAAGCTCATCTCCTGCTTCATCACTCCAGTAGAAATCATTCATTCTTTGACACTGACTGAGTGCCCTTCCAGCCAGCCATTGCACTAGACGCCAGAGAGTCCATTTCAGACAAGTCACAAACCTTGCCACAGAGAAGCTTTCAAGCTTGGACAGGAGTTCGTAATCTGGGGCCTGTGGCTAGGATTCATGGGTGGGTTTCAGTGGTCTATAAAAGCTCCAGAAAGCAAGGCTGTGTGTGTGTGTGTGTGTGTGTGTGTGTGTGTGTGTGTGTGTGTGTGTGTGTGTGTGTGTGTGTGTGTGTGTGTGTGTGTGTGTGTGTGTGTGTGTGTGTGTGTGTGTGTGTGTGTGTGTGTGTGTGTGTACTGTTCTGTGCTGAATCTATATTGTTCATCAGATTTCTGAAAGAGCCCTTGACTCAGAAAGGATGAAAAATGTGTGTTCAATGGGGAAACATGTATATGACTTATTGTATGACTTGTATGACTATATAATAAGTGCATTTACTCAGACTTTGCTATAGAAGATCAAACTGTACACCATATAAAAAACAGACTTATCAAAATGACCCAAAAATCCCTTAAGCATAACAACTTGAATGAGGTAAGAGCTTATTTAAGAAATGTCCTTATAACTGAACTAATGACTAATAAAAATGGTACTTGACACATTGCAATGAGGGAAACTTCATCTTCTCCATTACATAAGTCAATCACAGATGCAGTAAAAAAAGGGCTCAAGGTTCTCTGAGACGTGACTATGTGTACAGGGTAATAGTAATAATTCCCAAGCCTCATTTCAATCTCCATTTGTCTTTTCACATCAAGGATGAAGTAGAATGGGGAAAATTTACAGCCATGACTTGACTCTCTACTACAGGCCTAGAATATACATCAAAGTTAAGATAATCAATGTACAGGTAACAGGGACATTTCCCTCTCAAACAGTTCAAGCCTGTTCAGCAAAGAGTTCATCTGATGCCAATGAAATTCATGGTCCAAGAAGTTACATGTTATCCATTGTGTGGTTTTCATAATTTCTGCTATATCCCCAGAGATCCCAGTTTGAGAAGCACAGATTTAACGTCTCTGAGGTTCAGTTTCCTCCATAAATTAAATAGGAATAATCCAACCTAAATCAAAAGGTTTGTGGGAAGATTGTGCCATTTGTTGGCCAAGTTATATAACATAATCATTCTGCCTAGTACCTAGCATGTATGCAATAAAGGCTAAGATGTAGCCCCATCCCAGTCTTCCATTTAGGTGTGTGTGAAGTTGTGGTCCTCAATTATGATGCGCAGCAGCAGCATCACAAGGAACTTGTTAGAAATGCAAATTTTCAAGCCCACCGCAGATGAACAGAACCCAGAAACCCTAGGAGTAGAGCCCAGCGAGAGTATGTTACCAAGCACTCCGCACAATTCTGATAGATGTTTCACTGAAGAATTGCTGATGTAGAGAAGTGAACTGCAATCACAGCTTAGCATTAAAATCACCTTGGATGCTTTTAAACACAATTGATACTCAAATCTACCTTAGACTAAATCAGAACCCCAGGCACTGATAGTTATTTGAAGGACCCCCAGTGATTTAAATTATTTATTCTGAAGCCCAGGGAAGTCCATTTTTCTCCCTTTCTTCAGGCTGTGATGGATACTTGAAGATCCATCAGCGTGCAGTCGTCCCCTCTGGACGCAGACCTGCACACCACTTAGTAGCTGTGTGATACTGGGGAAGTTTTCTACACTTCTTTGAGTCTCAGCATCTTCACTTACAAAACAGAGGCAGTAGCAATCCCTGCCACATGTTTATATTTTCAGATGTGAAAACTGAATTCTAATGTCTTTTTCATTTGTAGCGTCACCCACAGTAATAGCAGGAAGACCAGGACCAGTCTTTGCTGGGTGCTCTCTGCTGGGGAGTCATGTGTCTGGGTGAGGGGAAGAGAAAGGGTGATGGATAAGGCATTGGTAAACCTTAGAATATTTTTGGCTTAAGTGCCAAAAAGCAGAGCTGCTAGGTATTCACTAGAGAATGTAACATCTAGAAAGGGGACTGTGGGTCTCAGAGGACTTGGTGGGAGATGTGTGGGGCAAGACAAGGAGCAGCATCAGGAAGGGGTGACTAGTGAGTGTGCTCAAGGATGGAGACACTGTTTCCACAGGGGCCTGTAGAGGGGCAGGCAGCGTTGGCTAGGACCCCTGGAGATTTTGATTTCCAAATCAACATAGAAGGGCTTGGAGAGTGAGGCGTTCATCCAAAACAGAATGGGATGAATATCTGTGTGCACTCTGGTCAGGCTGGAAAAGATGAAGGGGGGACCCAGGGACAATGTAGCTCATTTATCCTTCTACAACCATTTTCTCTTGCTTGGTAAGGAAGACACAAGTTCATTAGCTCAAAAGGATGGGAGCCCAGAAATGAAGTAGTTAACTTCAGGAAAATTCAACTTTGTGTTTACTGAGTCCACTGTCTCTATCCTCATCTCCTTCCTCTGCTTCTTCTCCATGAGAGACACAACTTCTGAATCACTAGCTCTGCTGGGTGACGATGGTTCACTGTCATCTGAGAAGAAGCTTCAAACTAAGCTTCATGGCTTCTGCCTCCAACTACTGTTTACGCACAATATTGGGAAGAAAGCAGCTGGCTCTAGACCTCAACCCCTCATAGGTCATCGTGGTCACCGTGTGCTGGTCACTGGGCTCTGCCCCCTCTTTTCCTCTCTGGCACATTCCTTCCAATTCTGAACCCCTCATTCTGACCTTGGTTGGTACTCAGAAATCTCAGGTCTCCAATTAAAGTGTTTTTTATTCCAAGAATGCCTGCTATTACCTCTGTCACGATAACCTGGAATGACAACACTGTGGCATAGGAACCATCCCACACTGAGGCTGGACAAGGCACTGAGGTCTATAACAGTCAACAAACATTCAAGGGAGACTTTTCCCTTATAGCAGCAGGAAATCTAGAAGCATATTACCACCCTCAATACTCTAAGACTTTATTGGCATTTTCTTTTTGATATCATGGGGGTCTTAAAGCCATTTACAGTAGAAAATTTATTTTTTATGACAGATGGTATCAAAACAAAACAACTCCATAACTGTAATCTCCAAATTACAGCTCACTTCTTTTAAATAAATATTTGAGATTTCAAAATTCCAGTACAAACAAATAAATAATTTGGATATCCACAACCTTCAAGTGTTTGCCTTCAGTGGGGAGGGAGAGAGAAGGAGAAATTAAGAAGGAATGTGAAGAAAGCAAGTCTGAGATGCCTGTGAGCCCAGAGGGCATGTCCAAGGCCAGAGCCTGCAGGGACAGGCTCACCTGAAGGACGCATGCAGAGCTGACCAAGCTTCAGTGGAAAGCAAGGCCAGAATATGGAGCTGCACAGTGGGGAGAGAAGGAGGGGGTGTCAGAGCATGACCACTGCTGGGCTCTCACTAACAGACAAGATGAGAATGGGATCAGACCAGAAGAACGGAAAGGCATTCAGAAAGGAAAAAATAGGAGGGGTCCATCCTCTAGCCAGGTTCTAAACAGGCTTCTCTGTCTTCAGCAATGAGGACCCAGAGCCATGGGCTGGTTCTCTGATTCTAGCAAGATCATAACAGACACTTGTTGCAAGTAGAAATAGTAAAGCAGGCTAACTCTGCCCCACAGCTATAATTTGGTGGATATGTACCGAGTTGGAAAAGAACGAGCCAATAAGGTCAGTGTATTATATTAATGTCAATTTCCTGATTGTAATATTCTGTAGTATGCAAAATGTTAACACCAGGGGAAATAAGGAGAAGGGTGTATGGGATTTCTCTGTATTATTTCTTGCAGCTGCTTAAAAATTTATAATTATTCAAACCAAAAAAAATGTTTTAAACTTTAACTCAAGAAAATGAGTTAACCTTTATAAATCAGAAGATTGCATATAAACATTTTATTTTCCAGCTGTTCTTGAAAATCTGGAAGATTTGGCAATAGCAGCCTTATACCTTGTTCCCACAGTAGCATGGTATCCCATCATAACAACTGGAGGAAGGGGAATAGCATCTGATTCTTAAAGATGGGCCTTAAAATCTTCACTTTACCACATTCACTACCCAGCCTGCCACACTTATGTATGTTATTTGTCTGGTACCCACAGACACTAGCTTCCTCCCATCCTTCTATAAAGAATTATGGAGATGAAAGCTAGGTTGCCCAAGAAGTCATCCGAGTTTGCACAGTCTGTCTCAGGTTTAACACTGCATCATAAATGAGAATACAAGGACACCTCACTATCTCTGTCCCCCTGGGGTTGTGAACATAAATGGTACCATTTTAGTATTCTTCTATAATCACTGAACCACTTAGGATGGGTTCCAAGAAAAATCAATGACATACTAAATGCCATGTTATTACAACTCTGTCACAACTCAGGAGTCATATAAAATATAGGGAGTTCCTAAAGTCACAAAGGCTCTGAAATTATTAATGAAATAAGAATCAGGTAAGGCCTAATTAATCAAAGTTGAAAATACATAGACACATGATTTAACTGGAGCTCTCATATACATACACACTAGGATTCAAAGACAGCGTGTCATTCCAAATGGAGTCTGCCTTTTAGTTTTCTGAGATTAAATATTTTCCACATTAAAAACCCGTTCCCTTTGGTTTCCACATGGTAAACTGTTCAAGTGGAATCATTTACCCGAAAGGCAATGCAATGTTCCCATTATCACTAAGCAGCAAAGGGCAAAAACACCAATGGGGTAAAGACAGGAAGGATGAATTAAGGTCATTCATTCCTTGCTGCACCAAAAAGGCATGAAATTGACTCACATATTTAACTCCATCTTTGTGTTTATTAAAAGTTATTTTGTATGATCCTTGGCCTACTCAATGGATGGTCCATCTCCTCTATTAGCATCTCTTCACTATATGTGTCATGCTTAGACATAGTTTTTCCTGGTTATGCCATTCTAATAGTGATGCTTTCTCATAATTCTAGCCAAGAAAACCAGATTTGCCCCAAAAGAAGTCTATTAGAGTTGGAATATTATAGCACATAAACCATATAATGAGGAGAAAGTATGATGTTTTTTACATACTTTTTCACATATAAGTTAGCTTATCAAGAGAGTTAAATTGCATTTAAAACATATACACACTACTATATATAAAATAATCATCAAGGACCTACTATATAGCACAGGGAACTCTACTCAATATTCTATAATAACCTATATGAGAAAAGGACCTGAATAAGAATGAATATATGTATATGTAAAACGGATCACTTTGCTATACACCTGAAAGTAACACAACATTGGAAATCAACTATACGTCAATATAAAATTTTTAAAAATTAAATAAATAAATAGATTGCATTTAAAATTCAGGGGCAGATGGAGGTTCTGGCTAATGGTCCCTCATGTGGCCTGTTAGGTCAAGGATTCACTGATAGGATTCTCTCATCCTCCCTGGGGCTGAACTTTGACCCACAATATGTTCCCTTTCCGCTTAGCTGTTTTCCAAATTGGTAAATACACAGACCAAGCTGCTTTTGTCCATTACGTCCTCAGATTTATTCAGTTTGGCTACACAGGTTAATTCAACCCTCTAGTCCCCACAGATGCTGCCTCAGTTCACACTGGTAGAAGGGAGTTATTAATGTTACCATTTGCACTGTGTCACTGCCAAAGAGAGTGCCTATCTGGAATTCCTTGCAAAATGCTTGGAGCCTGTGATCTGGCTGTCCCCAGCAGCTACAGATCAGACCATAGCTCGTGCATTTGGGAAACTAGATTATAAGCATGAGATGCTGGTTCTGCTGAATTGAAGGTAATGTCGATGACATCTGAAACCAAGAAATTTTATTTGTAACATTAAATTGGTGGTGCACTGCATGTGGCATCAGCTGGACCCTGCTATAAGGCATCTGGTGAGGCCATGAGGCCCCTCCACGTGTGCGCTGCGTGCGTGTGACGGCCAGCTGGCGGTGCAGCTGCTGGCCCAGCTCACTTATGGAGCCAGCTGACCATCCATCCTGCAGACAATGCATCAAAAGGTCAAAGGGGCTTTGGCTCTTACTTTGAACAAGTGTGTTCGGTCACCAGGGGTTCCATTGACCATCGGGCAACAAATCAGGCAAATAATTTGCAGCTTCCCTAATTAAGGTAAACTCCAACCCCCATCTAAAGCTTCACTTCCAAATGGTACTTGTATTTATTTCTTACTCAAATATTTTTTTGCAACCATGGATCCCCTCTCTGTATACAAAGGCTCTCTCACTGAAACTTTTGAAAAAATGATTGACTCCTTTTTTGAAATCATGTACTTATTCTGAATAGATTTATAGTTATAGATAGAGGTAAAGATAGCAATCAAATATGGTTTTGCTTGCCAGAGATGAGTTTATTGGAGCAAAAGTAAAACATCATTGTGAGTGGTAGATTGAAAGCAACTTGGTTTGATTTTGAGGAGTCAAATCAACAGTCTCATTGAATAAAATATTCCTGTTATCATTTAGTGCCAGGTCTCTCTGCTACTAAGCGATCTCAGATTTCTGTTTGCCCCTGATAAACCTCAGGCCTCCCTGCCCTCTTCATGATGTGGCAGGTTATCATGATTAAACAGATATCTAGAGAACATCCTCCTCTGTACCCTGCGCCACATGGGACTCTGGGTCTCATGGGGAACAAGCAAGATGAGGTCCCTTCTTTCACAGACTGAAATGAACAGAAATTTCTCTAGTTACTCTTTTTTTTTTTTTTTGCCAAGACCCAGGGTTTATTACTGAAGGGGGAGGTGACAGAGGGTGAGGGGCTGGATAATGAGTTCTTGTGAGAGGCTGCAGACACCCACTTGGCCAGGGCAAGGCACTCTCGGGGTGACTGCAGGTTGGCAATAAGTGTTGTGTCCTCATTCCTGTGAGTCAGGGCCTGCCCCCAGCCTTGTGGGTTTCCTTCCCTCTTCCTGGGAATGTCTGCTGACCTGGGGCTCCCAGGTTGGGTCACAGAGCCAGAACTCGTTCTGGCCAACTGCAACTGTGTGGAGGGGCCACAACCCACTCCACTGCCATCTTGTCTGTCTACGCGCTCCCAGGCTGGCCCGTGTCCTGCCCAGGCTGTGGTTGTCTAGTTATTCTTTCCTAGCAAACACATATGTTCTGTTTTCAAAATCCAAGATATGGGAAATTTCCCACATAGGCTCAATAAAAAAATCCCTTTAGAATTGCTTTTCAGAAATCATCTATCAGACTATAGAGAGAAAAAAAAAAACATATATTCTGGAACAACTTTTTCACATTTGCGAAAAGCCTCAATTTCTGAGAATGGGGGATCTTTAGAAAAGAAAAGAAGCCGTACTCTTTTTTTTTTTTTTTTTGATCCCCTTCACTCGTTTTTTTTTTTTTTTTTACACTCTTGTAGCATTTTATTGAAAAAAAAAAGAGTAGAAAATTTGAGTGTGCATCAATTTTTGTAAAGTGTTGAATTACATATCTGTTTCAGTTAAGAAGCCACCTTCTTAATGACAAGGATCACAGTAAACAGAAGGCACAGGCTTCTTGAGAATGCCCAACTACATCTGAAAGACTGGGTGGGTTCCCTATCTCCTCATTACACATGTGGAGTTGCAGGGAAAGGGGCTTAGGCCCAACTTGACAATGAAAGTGATTTCCTCTGGCATCATCCGAAAAAGTTAGTTTAGTATCATATTGGAGTAACTATATCCTAAAGGATTTTCACAGCCTGTTTTTCTATTTTTATCTCTCAGTAGGATTTCAACTCAGCCCAGGTTCATCATTCTAAGCTTTGTGTAAGAAATATCTCATCTCCTGGACCATCCTGGAGAAAACGCCAGTTCCGAAGCAACATGCAACTTCTCAAGCTTAAGAAAAAAGAGGCCCCAACGGGCAGCATCTTTCTATTTTACAAAACTCCTCTCCCTGCCAAACATTTGGTTTTGCATGCACCGAAGGGAGTGGCCACGCTTAGTAAGAGAATGGGAAACCCACGTTTCAATAAAAGCATTGCCAGATACCCTGCCTTCAAAATGTTGCTTCAAATGAGAAACACTTTTCTTCTCGCACTTTTATGTGAATAATGGGAATATCTTTCTTTTTTGCCCCATTCTATTTCTTTAGAATAAAAAGAAAGCATTTTTTTGTTTGTTTCTATTAAAAACCATATTCTCTTCCATCTGACTCATCTGATTTTTTCCAATTATTGGTCCTGACAGTTGGCACTTTGCTCCTATCAGCCCTGGAGGGTCTAGAGGGGTCAGCTCTCCCAGCATTTCATGATTGTGACAACCCCAAATGGTGGTTTCCCATTAACCTCTGATTGCCTCTCTCCCCAAAGGCAGGTGCTTCTGTCCCATAAGGTGAACCTGCAGACATCACAGCATGCAATCAACCTTTGCCTCACTTTCCCTGGTTGATTTTATGAGTGTGGGAACTCACGCTGTCAACAAGTTGGCCAACTGCCTGAATGACGGCAGGTGTCCTGCCTGTCAGAGAGCTCCCCTGATGTGGATGTGGGAAATATGCTAATATTCAGGGTGGTGATGGGAGCCTCAGGCTTTGTGACCTCTCATTTGGGAGGCCTCGGTGCACTTTTTATGAGACGGAGCTATTGTCCTGCTGGCCTCCAAAAGGAGATTCAGAGGAGAACCACAATGGGGATCAAGGGATGGCAGAGGAGGACCTTCAAGCAAAGGGTCCAGGGCCTGGGTAGTATTTTCTGGGGCGAAGAAAAGCTAAAACTGGAGGGGGTCTTGAGGCCAGGATGGTAGTGGGGCTATTATGTTGTCGACATGGCCAGCTGTTCAACATTCTGTGTGAGAAGAAAAGCAGAAGGAGAGAATGAATGTAGACTGGGATGGGGAAATTCTTGTTTGCAATTTCCAATAGTAAGTAAGAGCTGTTAAATACTAACATTGGTGACAGGAATATATTTTGTGTTTTAAAATTCAGATTTTCTCAGTTGAGAGTTTTAAAAGCAAACTTGTCTGGATGCAGGGAGAAGACAGGGGTCCTTTGAGTCCCCTTCAGTTAGCCATGTGCAAAACAGAATTTGGGCCTTCACCAGTGCCCCTTATGACTGACGTCTCTTTGAATGGGAAGGAAGTCAAAAAGGGAGAGGATATATGTATATGTATGGCTGATTCATTTTGCTATACAGTAGATACTATAAAGAAGGCTGAGCACTGAAGAATTGATTCTTTTGAACCATGGAGCTGGGGAAGACTCTTGAGAATCAACTGGACAGCAAGGAGATCAAACCAGTCAACCCTAAAAAAGTCAACACTGAATATTCATTTGAAGGACTGAGGCTGAAGTTGAAGCTCCAATACTTTGGCCACCTGATGTGAAGAGTCGACTCATTGGAAAAGACCCTGATACTGGGAAAGATTGAGGGTGGGAGGAGAAGCGGGTGACAGAGAGTGAGATGGCTAGATGGCATTGCTGACTCAATGGACATGTTTAAGCAAACTCTGGGAGATAGTGAAAGACAGGGAAGCTTGGGGTGCTGAAGTCCATGGGGTCACAGAGTCGGACATGACTTAGCAACTGAACAACAAACAACAACAAACATACTAACAACATTGTAAAGCAACTATATTTGAATTAAAATTTTTTTAAAATGATAGTATTTGATGTTGCCATGCAGGATTCCCTAAACCTTGCTTTAATAACTTATTTAGCTGAGATGGGACTTGCCTTTGTGGCCAAGTGACATATCAAGACCTCGGATGATGGGCATCCTGATGTCAACTCTGCTGTTAATCAACTCTCAGACTTCAAACAAGCACTGAACCTCAATTTCCTTAACTGTCCCTTGGAGGACTGCTTGGAGAGACATATTATAAAAGGAATGAAAATCACAGTGAACCCAAGTATGTAGTAATTAGACTATTCAGACCTCGGGGCTACTCCCAAATAGTAAAATACCTGGCTTCCTTAGTATTTTTCTAATGAGCCTCTGTGTGAGAAAAAAGAAGGGTCAGCAGGACTGAGAACTCAAGATCAAAGAATGCCGGTGTCCAGGCTGCTGTTTCCTTCTTGTCTTTCCCAGATCTGCAGCCCAACATTGGGCACAACCAGGAAGCCTAGACCAGTGCAAAGCAAACACATAAGGTGTTGTAAACAGGGCTGTGGTCTCCAAAATGTTTGGACATTTCGACTGGAAACACCACCATGAAATTCTCAAATATCAGAACTAGAGAACTCTACTGACCTTGGTACTTGTTATAGGTATGTTTTAAATAAATACAAAATTGACAAATAAATATAAGTGTTTTGTGTATGTGTGTTATTCGCTCAGTCATGTCTGACTCTTTGTGACCCCATGGAATGTAGCTCGCCAGGTTCCTCTGTCCATGGGATTTTCCAGGCAAGACTAGTGGAATGCTAAGTGTTTTAGCATAGTCATAAGGTGATGGAAATTTTTACCCCTAGAGCAAATTCAGGCTGAAGACATATTCAGTTACCAGATAAGAAAATAAAACTTGTCCATCCAGAATTCTAGCTATGGAGAAAAAAGCCTTTGAAAATGAAGGGAAATTAAAAGGTGAGAGACTGTCCCAAGCAGATCTAAGTTTTTCCCAAGAAGCGGAATGCACCCTTGCCTTTTTAGGTTCGTCATGGGTTGGAACATCACTTCTGTTCATTATGTGGTCTGAGCTACTGCTATCAGAGTCAGAGCTCTGAACTGGGCAGTCTTCATGCAGCTCTCGAATGTTACAGGCAAAAAGACCAACTAAGTATATTTCATCAAATATCCTCATTTTCTGAACAGGAAATAGAAGGTTAGAGAAATAGAGACAAACTAAAAATAATACAATTAGGAGGAGGACAACACTGGAATTAGCCCCAAGTAGCCCCACAGGGAAAATGTTGTGGTCACTAAGTCATATGATTTGCTCCATTTGAAAGGCCACAAACGGATCTTCAGTGAGGTAAATAGGTTTCATAGTTATATTTTATTTGGCCCACAAAGTCAATTTTTTAAATTCAAAATTAATTGCCTTGAAAATTTAGAAGGCATTGTCAGGGGAGCTCATATACCTGAGCACAATCAGCCAGAGTTTCATGTTTTCAGTCCCCTGTAGATGGGACATGTAGTCTCTAGTTTGCCATACTCACCCCACTCCCCAATGTCACTATGACATGAGGTCACAGGAGTTCAGAATGAATCACCATACTTGCACAGTTGATTATCTTAACCATTCATTTCATTCATCCGTCTTATTTTCATGGGCCATGGGAACATTTGATTTTGCAATTCCTTCTGTTCCATATGCTGTTTCTATTTTCCTAAATAGTAATCATGATAATTTTTGCAAAGAACTAACAAACATGAAACTTAATGTCTACCTGCATAGATGACACACTTTAAAAAAAACAAAAAACTTTTCTTTCTTGATTGATTGATTGGTTGATTTTTGGCTGGACTGGGTCATTGCTGCTGCTCTCAGACTTTCTCTAGTGGAGATGAGTGAGGGGCTGTTCTTCATTGCAGTGCATGGGCTGCTTCTCACTGCAGTGACTTTTAGTTGCAAAGCATGGGCTCTAAGCTCAGGGGCTTCAGAAGTTGCAGCACGCAGGCTCAGTAGTTGCAGCTTGAGGACTCTAGAGCTCAATCTCAGTAGCTGTGGCATATGGGCTTAGTTGTTCCAAGGCATGGGGAATCCTCCCGGATCAGGGATCAAACCTATGTCCCCTATACTAGCAGGTGACTTTTCATCCACTCTACCACCACGGAAGTTCACACGGCACAATCTTGATCCTACAGTGATTTATAGTGAATATGCATTCACATAAGCTAGTACAGGACGCCTGTTTATTATACCCACTTGTACCTAAGACTTTAAATATTTATAAAGTCCTACTTGTAGCACAATATTCTGAAGGAGAATGATGACCCTTTTGCCATTTTTCTCAATTTCCACTGGGTAAGATGTAGCCTCCCCTAGTCTTTTCTACTGTGCTCCCATGTAACTTCTCAGGAAGATGGGGCAGGTGGAGAACCTAGTTTTATATCTATATTAAAAAGATAAGCTAGACCCATATGTCCACACAACAACCTGTATATGAATTTCATAGCAGTATTATTCATAACAAGTCCACAGTAGAAACAATCTAAATTTGAATCAACTGATGAGTGGATAATTACAATATTTTACATCTATACAATAAAACATTATTATTTGTTAATTTTAAAAAAGTGAAGTACTGATACATGCTACAACAGGAATGAACCTTGAAAATGGTATGGTGAGTGAAAGAGGCCATTTCAAAGTATAACATCGTATAATTTCATTTACATGAAGTGTCTAGAATAGGTAAAATCTATAGAGACAGCAAGTAGATTAGTGTCGCCCATGACTGGCAACTCTGGGGGGAAGTGGGAATGACTACTAGTGGGGATGAGGTTTATTTTTGGAGGAGATAAAAATGTCCCCAAACTGACTGTGGTGATGGTTGCACAAGTCTGTGAATATACTAAAATGATTGAATAGGATGCTATAAATGGGTGGATATCATGGTATGTGAATTACAGCTCAGTAAATCTCTTATTTAAAGAAAGTTAAAAACCAAATAAGCCTTTTGTAATTGGGAAAGGGGAACTAATATTTTGAAAGGATCTGCTATGGGCCAGGCAGACTCAGCCTCTGTGTGTGTGTGTAAGTGTGTGTGATTTTATTCAAGCCTCACAGCAACGTGCCAATTGATTTCATTTTGACCATTTCATAGATGAGCAAATAAAGGCTCTCAGAGATTAGGCCTCCTTAAGTAGTTACTCGCTAAGCTGATATGTGAACCCACATCAGTCATGCAGTATTTCCTCCTCTCAAAGACATGAAACTGAATAGAAATGATTTCCCTTGGCTGCTTCTTACTGTTGCAAGTTGACTACTTAAGTATGAAGAGGAGAGCAACTTTTCTTAAAAGCTAATCTGCAATATGCCAGTCTTTCTAAAGCCAAATGGGGCCTTTTTCTCTCAAGGTAACGTGCCCTTTTCTAAATGCAGAGCTAGACCTGCCTAAACCACTTCTCTGTCTGCTGTCTGTTGACATTTTCTCACTTACCCAATATTCTCCTTGAACTTACCTCAGCTTTCTTCCTCACTAAATATTAGAGCTAAAAGCACTGCCTAATGTACCTCTCATCTTGTCCCTAAATATGTAATAAACATCTAGATAGCACTGAACTTGTTTATGACATTCTCATTCTATTGCATGTGTCTCTCTCATTGTCATCAAAGAACACTTACATGTGAATTCATGTGGACAAGCTCCTCAAGTAAGCATTCAGAACACATGCACCTATACCCAACCCCACACACTTCAGGAGGTTATGTTAAAGCATAAATCACCTGGGAGAGGGCAGTAAGGTGCGGTGAGGGGAGGACAGACTCAAATAGAACTCACACACCTTGCCTTAAATGAGGATCAGCCTGAGCTGCATACGAAGGGGCAGCCAGCCGAGATGCCAATCATCTCCAAGCCACAGGCTCAGAATCTGCACTGATTCACATCACAAGCCATTAGCGTCCCAACTGGGCTCCAGTCCTTACCTCAACTGAAGCAGAAGTCTTCACCAGGGAGTGACCTCACTGGGTCACCGGGATCACTGCAGCTTCTCAGTTTGGCCCCTCAGAGCCTCAGTTCCCTGATCTGACAGCCAGATCTTTCTTTCCTCTTTTCAACAGGACCAGTATGTTTCCTCCTGCTTGTCAATATTTAACTACCCTGTCAAGTTACATTACACCACCTGCACTAAATCCCACTCCAGTGATAACTAGAGGGTGTGCCTGCTCGATTCAATTTGACTCAACTAACATATCTACTACTGTGGTCAGGAATCCCTTAGAAGAAATGGAGTGGCCATCATAGTCAACAAAAGAGTCTGAAATGCAGTACTTGGATGCAGTCTCAAAAATGACAGAATGATCTCTGTTTGTTTCCAAGGCAAACCATTCAATATCACAGTAATCCAAGTCTATGCCCTGACCAGAAACAAGGAAGAAGCTGAAGTTGAACGGTTGAACAGTCTACTATGAAGGCCTACAAGACTTTTAGAACTAACCCCCCCAAAAGATGTCCTTTTCATTATAGGGGACTGGAGTGCAAAATTAGGAAGTCAAGAAACATGTGGAGTACCAGGCAAATTTGGCCTTGGAGTACAGAACGGAGCAGGGCAAAGGATAATAGAGTTTTGCCAAGAGAACACACTGGTCATAGCAAACACCCTGTTCCAACAACACAAGAGAAGACTCTACACATGTACATCACCAGATGGTCAACACTGAAATCAGATTGATTATATTCTTTGCAGCCAAAGATGGAGAAGCTCTATACAGTCAGCAAAAACAAGACTGGGAGCTGACTCTGGCTCAGATCATGAACTCTTTATTGTCAATTTCATACTTAAATTGAAGAAAGTGGGGAAAACCACTAGACCATTAAGATATGACCTAAATCAAATCCCTAACGATTATACAGTGGAAGTGAGAAATAGATTTAAGGAATTAGATCTGATAGACAGAGTGCCTGATGAACTATGGAAGGAGGTTTGTGACATTGTACAGGAGACAGGGATCAAGACCATCCCCAAGATAAAGAAATGAAAAAAAGCAAAATGGCTGTCTGAGGAGGCCTTACAAATAGCTGTGAAAAGAAAAGAAGTGAAAAGCAAAGGAGAAAAGGAAAGATATACCCATTTGAATGCAGAGTTCCAAAGAAGAGCAAAGAGAGATAAGAAAACCTTCCTCAGTGATCAATGCAAAGAAATAGAGAAAAACAATAGAACGAGAAAGACTAGAGATTTCTTCATGAAAATTAGAGATACCAAGGTAACATTTCATGCAAAGATGGGTTCAATAAAGACAGAAATGGTACAGACCTAACAGAAGCAGAAGATATTAAGAAGAGGTGGCAAGAATACATAGAAGAACTGTACAAAAAAGATCTTCATGACCTAGATAATCACGATGGTGTGGTAACTCACCTAGAGTCAGACATCCTGGAATGTGAAGTCAAGTGGGCCTTAGGAAGCATCACTACGAACAAAGCTAGTGGATGTGATGGAATTCCAGCTGAGCTATTTCAAATCCTAAAGATGATGCTGTGAAAGTGCTGCACTCAATATGCCAGCAAATTTGGAAAACTCATCAGTGGCCATGGGACTGGAAAAGGTCAGTTTTCATTCCAATCCCTAAAAAAGGCAATGCCAAAGAATGCTCAAACTACCACACAATTGCACTCATCTCACACACTAGTAAAGTAATGCTCAAAATTCTCCAAGCCAGGCTTCAATATTACATGAACCGTGAACTTCCAGATGTACAAGCTGGTTTTAGAAAAGACAGAGGGACCAGAAACCAAATTGCCAACATCCTCTGGATCATGGAAAAAGCAAGAGAGTTCCAGAAAAACATCTATTTCTGCTTTATTCACTACGCCAAAGCCTTTGACTGTGTGGATCACAAGAAACTGTGGAAAATTCATCAAGAGATGGGAATACCAGAGCACCTGACCTGCCTCTTGAGAAACCTGTATGCAGGTCAGGAAGCAACAGTTAGAACTGGACATGGAACAACAGACTGGTTCCAGATAGGAAAAGGAGTACGTCAAGACTGTATATTGTCACCGTTTATTTAACTTATATGCAGAGTACATCATGAGAAATGCTGGGCTGGAAGAATCAATATTGCCAGAATCAAGATTGCTGGGAGAAATATCAATAACCTCAGATATGCAGATGACACCACCCTTATGGCAGAAAGTGAAGAGGAACTAAAAAGCCTCTTGATGAAAGAGGAGAGTGAAAAAGTTGGCTTAAAGCTCAACATTCAGAAAACTAAGATCATGGCATCTTAGATCATGGTCCCATCACTTCATAGCAAATAATAATAATGTATCATTAATTGTGACCAACATAGCATACTTATGTAAGATGCTAATAACAGAGGAAACTAGATATAGAGTATATGGGACATTTCTTTGCCAACAAAGTTCCATCTAGTCAAGGCTATGGTTTTTCCAGTAGTCATGTATGGATGTGAGAGTTGGACTATAAAGAAAGTTGAGGGCAGAAGAATTGATGCTTTTGAACTGTGGTGTTGGAGAAGACTCTTGAGAGGCCCTTGAACTGCAAGGAGATCCAACCAGTCCATCCTAAAGGAGATCAGTCCTGGGTGTTCATTGGAAGGACTGATGCTGAAGCTGAAACTCCAATACTTTGGCCACCTGACGCGGAGAGCTGACTCATTTGAAAAGACCCTGATGCTGGGAAAGATTGAGGGCAGGAGGAGAAGGGGACAACAGAGGATGAGATGGTTAGATGGTATCACTGACTCAATAGCATGGGTTTGGGTGAACTCCGGGAGTTGGTGACGGACAGGCAGGCCTGGCATGCTGCAGTTCATGGGGTTGCAAGGAGTCAGACGTGACTGAGAAACTGAACTGTACTGAGCTGAACCTTTATCAAGTGCCTTCCACACATTCATTTCTTTCAGCACTCATTGAGCACCTAGTGAATTTGCAGTGGAGATGCAGGAATGAAAGATCTCATCCTCGGGCAGTCAAGACTGTGTGTTTTGTGTTAGGATGCTGGCCCACGCAGAGTAGGAGAGTCCCCCATCATAGGTGGCTGCCGAGAGATGGCATGAATGGGACCAGAGAATTTTCCAAAGATGGGGACACTCAGAATTACACCCTTAATGGGCCAAGCTAAATCCAGGAAAGCACAGGAGGATAAATGCATGGCCTCTATCCTCAAGGAGCTGAAACTCAACACAGGGAGCTCTACCAGTCTACAGCATAGCAGGATTACAAGCATAAGTACCACAGGCAAAGTATTGAGAGAGGGCAGTCATTTCTCATTTTTTATTGATGAGCTGGATTATCAGCTATTTCTCTTTTTTCATTGAATTTTACTTGGGATATAACATGTGTATATTAAGGTGTACAACATGTTAATTTGACACATTTATGTTATAGTGATTACCATTGTAGTGATGCTTAGCACTTCTATCATATTACATAGTTACCATTTATTTTGGGGGGTTGTAAACATTAAAATCTAATCCTCTTATCAAGTTTGATGACTATAATACAATATTCTTTCCTATATCCACTTGAGTGTACATTAGATCTCTAGGACATATTTGTCTCTCATTGCATTTTTGTACTTTTAAACAACATCTGTTCTCTCCAGCTATTTCTAAGACTGAATATTTGAACACAGATGTCTCAACAGGGAAAACTGACTGAAGTCTATTGGTCCCTTAGTGTTATAAATATGGGTGACTCTTCAGATCTTTCAAATAGCAGATAAACCTAGAGAATAAAGGAGATTACCTGGGACCTATTTTCAAGATCAGGGAAAAAAGAGTTTGCATAACAGAGTACCATTCTTCCCCGATCAAAGGAATTAATCTGGGACAACATGGTTTGGCCACAGGTAAACAGGGATCTGCCAAATACCCTTCTAATCTCTTCATGGCTATCCCAAAGCAAAAATACAAAAATTATGACACTTAATGAACAGATGATGACTCTTTTAAATAAGACAGAGAGGGGCTTCCCTGGTGACTCAGTGGTAAAGAATCCACCTGCCAATGCAGAAGATAAGGGTTCCATCCCTGATCCAGCAAGGTCCCACACGTTGCTAAGCAACTAAGCCCATGCTACTGCTGCTGCTAAGTCGCTTCAGTCGTGTCCAACTCAATGTGACCCCATAGACAGCAGCCCACCAGGCTCCGACGTCCCTGGGATTCTCCAGGCAAGAACACTGGAGTGGGTTTCCATTTCCTTCTCCAATGCATGAAAGTGAAAAGGGAAAGTGAAGTCGCTCAGTCGTGTCTGACTCTTCGTGACCCCATGGACTGCAGCCCACCAGCACATGCACCACAGTTATTGAGCCTGTGCTCTAGAGCCCAGGAATCACAACTACTGAGCCCATGTGTCATAGCTACTGAAGCCTGTGTGCCTGAGGGCTCATGCAACGAGAAGCCACTGCAATGAGAAGCCTGAGCACTGCAACTACAGAGTGGCCCCCACTCGCCACAGCTAGAGAAAGCCCACGCTGCAACAAAGACCCAGCTCAGCCAAAAATAAATAAATTAATTTAAAATCATAATACATACAGATTTACAGAGCCACTGGGCAATATTAAACTGTGGCCTTTCATCCCATCTGTGATCAGGAAGGCTCAAATGCTACTCAACTTAGGAATTTTTTCAAACTTTGAGTTTACCACCCAGCATAGCCCTCACATATGCCCACCTAATCTCTTTTCTACCAAAACTGACTTCAGTTTCATGCTGCAGAGAACAAAGCTCCCCATTTATGTGTGAACATTCAAAGGACCTCACCATTGGGAGCCTAAGAGACTGCCACATAAAGTGTTGGGATATTTGAATTGCAAACCGCAGTCTGAGGATCTCAACTCATCTAATCTGGGACATGTTCCAAGCTCAAGAGCATCTCTGCATGGAAGCATCTCTCACAGTCAGTTTCTCAGGCCATTTCCCAGCTCCACACGTCCACTTCCCCAACTGTTTCTAAAGCGAACGTTTATAGTCTGTTTCCATATTTTACTACAAGATATTTAAGGTTTTGACAGATACTAACTTACATTGCCACCATTCCAGTGAAAACTGGTGACCTGGAACTAATGCCGATGACTTGGTTGTGGCCAAAGACATTTTTTAATCGGTCAGTAATGTTTAGCAGAATCCTGCCCCAAATGCCTCTTTCACATCCTGGAAACATGGTTTAATTTCAGTCTTTAATAAATCCACAGTGCATGTTAAATCATCACAAAACTGAAGCTTTATCACATTCAAGCTTGCTCTTTTTTTGAAAAAAAAAAAAAAAAGAAAAACAAGATGTTTTCAGAATCTCTTTTCTTAATAACACATAACACATTTGGCAAGGAGAATACTATACATTATTAATGGAACAATTGTTAGTTCTAATTGCCCAATGCCTAGGGATTTCTGGATCCAATTAGAGTGGATTTGTGCCATTTATCTTGCAATCCCACTAGTAGGACATGGTACTATATGACCTTTGTTTGTTTTTAAAGACAATTTTAGTAAACTATAGCAAGGTGAGGGACACTTTTCAAATAACACAGTATCAGAGGTGGTGAGATAACTAACTATCATCCCATGGAAAATAATAAGCAAATGCACTGACATATCCAGATGTCAATTATGAAGAATTTCTGTTTTCAAAAGACGTGCATGCATCCTCAGTTGTGTCCAAATCTTTACAACCCTATAGACTGTGGCCCACCAGGCTCCTCTGTCCATGTTATTTTCTAGACAAGAATAGTGAAGTGGGTTGCCATTTTCTACTCCAGGGGGGTCTTCCCCACCCATAGATCAAACCTGCCTCTCTTGTGTCTCCTGCATTGGTAGGCAGATTCTTTACCACTGTGCCACCTGGGAAGCCTCTTTCAAAATACAGAATATTTCAAATATACCCTGCTTATCTCTTGTGTACTCAGCTTTACAAAATAGAAGAAAGAGGGTTTGGGGTTTTTGGTTTGTTTGCTTGTTTTTAATAAGTCATCTTAAAGAAAATTTCCAAGATAAAACAAATTGCCCAAAAGCCAATTAAATAGTCTTCTTTTTCAGAAAGGAAGTGGCATTACATACTCATCACGAATATAGACAAAGAACTTGAAGCCTCAGTCAATACTATGATATTATGTGAACCTGAGCAAGGCACTTCACCCCTGAAATGAGGTGGCTGGGCCTGCCCGCCTCTCATGAGGAGTAATCAAGGACAAGCGATGATTACTGAAAGCACGCAGCACTCCGGTGTGGCAGGAATCCTGGGCCTTTTAAAACCGTCACTTTGAGAGCATAAGACATGTTCAAGGTCACAGAGTCCTTCTCAGGCTGCTATTAACTGTTCCAGTTTGCCCAGGACTGGGGGCAGGACTCCCAACAAGCATGACGTCGAGTGCTAACACCAGCAAAGTCTGGGGCAGTCTATGGGCTGGCCACTGAACTTCCTATTGCTTGGCTCATGTTAGAACTCTGTGCTGGGAACTGACTCTGTAGTTGTCAGCTACAAACTGGCACTCACCTGTCAACTACAGATTGGCACTTGCCAAGAGCATCTGCCAGTGACCGAGCAACAATAGCAAGGGCATTTGTCATCTGCTTGTGCTGCCGCAGCTGCTGACCTTCAACACCCCCTGAAGGGAATCCAGGGTGGAGAGTGAGGCACTCTGTGCTCCAGGGAAACTGGTGCAGCAGGTCTTAGGATAGTTAGATATTTTTAGGAACTGATTTTATGATCCTAATCCTTGTAGGGCCTCATATCTAGAAAAGCACTAAATCCCTTCATGGTGACATCAGCTTCTCCTGTCATGACTAACACAAGACCTTTTGCAAGTAAGCCCTTGATTGTAACTCCCCCTTCACCAAAATCTTATTATTGACCTACCCCCACTGCCTTTTTGGAGCAGTCTCTCAGAGTTAACTGTCCTCATTTTGCCCCAAATAAAACTTAACTCGCAACTTGCACATTGTGCATCTTTTTAGTCAACATAGTATATGATCAATTATTTATATCTTTTTGAGCCAACAAATTTTGATTCTTCAGAATTCAGTTGGCTTTTTGAAATAAATATTTAGAGCCAGCCAACTCCTCCCGCCCCACAATGGATTTCCAAGGTGGGTGAAAAGTTTGATGTAAAAAATGAGAAGTATTCATCAGTTATAGAGTTTTCTTTTTTGAGAGGTTCAGAAACTAAATTGAAAAAAAAATTTTTTTTTTTGCTGCTCAAAGTGCATCCACGGAATTAGCAATATTGGTATCACCAGAACTTGTTAGAAATGGACAAACCTATCCCACCCCAGACCTGCATCAGAACCTGCATTTCTGGAAGACTGTTGGGTGTCTGAAGCCATGACAGTTTGAAGAGCACTGTTTTAGAATTTGTTTAGCTCAGCTGGGAAAGAATCTGCCTGCAATGCAAAGAGATCCAGGTTCGATTCCTGGGTCGGGAAGATCCCATGGAGAAAGAAATGGCAACCCACTCCAGTATTCTTGCCTGGAACCTCTCACAGACAGAGGAGCCTGGCAGTCCATGGGGTCGCAAGAGTTGGACACGACTTAGCAACTAAACCAACCAACCAACCAAAGAGGGAACAAACCTCCATAAAATCATTTGATAAGAGTTATAAAAAACAAACATTCCTGCAAGTCAAAGCTTTTTGATCAAGGAAATGAAAGACATTATAATTTATGTTGTTATGCCTTGTGAATTCTAGTTTCATAGTTGAGGAGGCTATAAAATGTAATTCAAGTCTAAATGAGAAAAAGCAATTTTCTGACATATGTGGACAAATCTATTTTGGAGTGGGAGATTTGAGGAGCCAATAAACACATATGTGTGGATCAATTTGATATTTGGACGTACTAGTCTGGGACTAAGCAAGTTCCAAAGGGGTACGTACATGATTTCCTTTTGTAAAATGATCTGGGGAGCTGTCAGCACAGGAACTGTACCAGATAATAAAAGGGATAAAGGGTTTTATAGAAGACAGCATTCCAGGTCTAGAGGGCAGCACAAACACCCTTTGGCAAAAGGAAAAAGGAAAGAAAAGCAAAACCAAAAGGGTGATAAGCCAAAAGTAACTAAATGTTTTCTAAATCTGTGTCTCTGCTTTGTAAGTAAGTTCATTTATATAATTTCTTTTTAGATTCCACATATAAGGGATGTCATATGATATTTCTCCTTCTCTATCTGACTTATTTCACTCTGTATGATGCTCTCTAGGTCCATCCATGTTGCCGGGGGGGAGGGATAGTTAAGGAATTTGGGAAGGTCATGTACATACTGCTGCTATATTTAAAATAGATAACCAACAAAAACTTATTTCATAGCACATGGAACTCTGCTCAATGTTATGTCAGCCTGGATGGGAGGGGGTTTTGGGGGAGAATGGATACTTGCATATGTATGTCTGAGTCCCTTCACTGTTCACCAGAAACTATCACAACATCGTTATTTGGCTATACCCCAATACAAAATGCTTTTGGTGTTTAAAAAAATGCTTTTTTAAAAAGTAACTAAAAGTGAAATCTAAATGGATGACCATAACATGGTAGATTTAAATAATATAAAGGTGTAAAGGCTTTGCTTCCTAAACAGGAAACATGCGGCCTTCTTTTTGCCCATGGGGCATAAATTTACAGGAAGTGATTAGGCATATGGACACAAAGAAGACACTAAGATTCCTTGAAGTGAATGAGGAAAGGACAAAAGAAGAAAATGTAAGTGGTTTTCAATGAAAAAAATAGTCTCCTAACTAAACCAAGTGTCCAAAAGGCAATAAAAATACAAAGTACAAGTTATTTAGATATAAGCACAACAATCAAGAATACTCCATTCTTATCAAAACTGGGATGCAGCTGAATGCAAAGAAAATATATAGCTTTAAACAGTTTTATTTTTTAATTGAATATAATTAAATTAAAATCTCAAAATTCCTAAAGGAATTAAGGGACCTAATGAAATAAAATAAACTTTAAAAAGGATAGAAAAAACATGAAATAAATTGGCTAATAATCAATTTATACATCAGCTGATTCAACAAACACTTATTGAATAGTACCTAGGAGTTACCTCTGTTGTTGTTTGCTTTTTCCTACTCTTCTAGACTCAGTGAATACAGCAGTGAAGGAAAACCATTACCAAATAGATGAGCAAAAAATAATGGATGAATAACTGATGTAGATATTCCACCTTCAGTGAGAAGGAGCATAACTCCCTACTCTCCAAGTACAATATGGAAAGGAGGTGGGGGAATAGTAACTTTACTGTAGAGAAACCAGAAAAACATTCATCAGCCAGGTGATCAAGATAAACATCAACTGTGATATATTCTGTTCATAGTTTGTACCTTTGATATGATGTGATGACACTGGCACTTTTATCACCCTGGGCTTCCTCCTCAAGCCCCATAACCCCAGTGTAATCATGAAAGAAAAATCAGACACGTTTCAAGAGAAGAGCATCCTAAAAATTGCCTGACCAGTACTTTTCAAAACTGTCAAGGTTTTGGAAAATAAGGAAACACTGAGATACTGCAATAACTAAGAGGAGCCTGAAAAGACAGGGCAACCCAAAGTCAGTGTGGCATCTTGGACAGGATCTTGGAACAGGAAAAGAACAGTAAGTAAAACTAAGGAAATTCAAGGGATTCCCCGGCGGTCCAGTGGTTTAGACAGTGTTTTCACTGCTGGGGACACAGGTTCAATCCCTGGTTGAGAAACTAAGACCCTGCAAGCCATGTGGAAGAGTCAAAAAAGAAAAAAAAAAAACTAAGGAAATTCAAATAAAGAATGATGATAGTAAGTTAATAAAAATAATAATGTATCATTAATTGTGATCAACACAGCATACTTATATAAGATGCTAATAACAGAGGAAACTAGATATAGAGTATATGGGACATTACTTTGCCAACAAAGGTCCATCTAGTCAAGGCTATGGTTTCTCCAGTGGTCATGTATGGATGTGAGAGTTGGACTATAAAGAAAGCTGAGTGCCAAAGGATTGATGCTTTTGAACTGCGGTGTTGGAGAAGACTCTTGAGAGTCCCTTGGACTGCAAGGAGATCCAACCAGTCCACCCTAAAGGAGATCAGTCCTGGGTGTTCATTGGAAGAACTGATGTTGAAGCTGAATACTTTGGCCACCCGATGCAGAGAGCTGACTCATTTGAAAAGACCCTGATGCTGGGAAAGATTGAGGCAGGAGGAGAAGGGGACGACAGAGGATGAGATGGTTGGATGGCATCACTGACTCAATGGACATAGGTTTGGGTGGACTCCGAGAGTTGGTGATGGACAGGGAGGCCTGGCGTGCTGTGGTTCATGGGGTCCCAAAGAGTTCGACATGACTGAGTGACTGAACTGAACTGATATGGGAATTCTCTGCCTAGCTGGTCATGCTTTTCTGTAAACTTAAAAATGTTCTAACAAAGTCTATCTGAAATTTTAAAAACAAGCGGCTGAGTTCAGATAGCGATGTGCTGTCTGCTGGGCTTGGTTGTTCAGTCGTGTCTGACTCTTTGCGACCCCACAGACTGTAGCCCTGTCAGGCTTCCCTGTCCATGGGGATTCTCCAGGCAAGAATCCTGGAGTGGGTTGCCATTTCCTTCTCCAGGGGATCTTCCCAACCCAGAGATAAAACCCATGTCTCACTCACTGCAGGTGGATTTTTTACCATTTGAGCCACCAGGAAAGCAAAGTTACAAAGAATGTGAGATAGGATAATGTAACAGGATGTCCTGGGATGGGAGGATGGCTGGGAAGGGTGATCAGCAAAATTTCCTCTGCAGCATTTGAGCTGAGACTCTCATAATGAAGAAGGGAGAGCTCAAGGAGAAATCTGTGGGGAGATGTTCCAGAGAGAGGGACAACATCAAAATAAAAAAGCAAAGGAGCAATTAAATTGAAAGCTGGTTATTCAGGAAGACAAGATAAGCAACCCTCTGGCATTCTGATTAAGGAAAAATGATAAAAGTATACAATGCAAAGACTAAGCAATAAGATATTGATGTATATTGAGAAATGAAAAGATTATGTGAAATTCACTGACATTGCATTGGGAACTGAATATTTTTAAAGTAAAATACAGATGACTAAAACTAATAAGGCTGAGTAAAATAGAATAAAATAAAAGAAATTTAAAATATTGCTACAGATCTATTGTTTAAAAGTAAGCAAATAAACAGTCCATGGAATTCTCCAGGCAAGAATAGTAGTGTGGGTAGCCATTTCCTCCTCCAAGGGATTTTCCCAACTCAAGGATCAAACCCATGTCTCCTGCATTGCAGGCAGATTATTTACCATCTGAGCCACCAGGAAGCCCTGTAAAATTTTAAGCAATAGACCATTCATATATAATTCAAATTATGTCAGAGAAAAGAAAATACATTTTATAATTAACTTTGTTAAGCCAGTATATCTTAATACTGAAGCCTGATAAACCTGGCATAGACAAGTTAATTCCAATTTTATTTAAAAAGTTAAATGTATTAAATAGAATGTTAGTAAATGGCTTTCAGCCTTATAATAAACTATGACCAAGTATAGTTTATTTTAGTTACATAAGGATGAATCAACATTTCTATCCACTGAATTTATATTAACAAATCAAAACAAAAATATGTAATTATATCATTAGATGCTGAAATCACTTACGACATTTTTCCAAGAATCTTGACTTTAAGTAAAAGAAACACCATTGGAAGCTTTATAAGCATGAGAAACTGTTTACTAGAAACCAAAACAAACCATATTCATATTAAAGTCATAAATATCTCCCTCATTGCTATACTGTCCAACATCACTTTAGAGCAGCTAGCAGATGTAATAAGATGTGAAAAAGAAATATATATATAAATATTGGGAAATAGTATATAAAAACAATAATTATCCATTAAATTGTGCATATAGATATATAGAACATTCAAGATACACAGCACAATCTTTTAAAAAGTTCAGAGACTATATTAAGGCAACTGAGAAATAAGATAAATATAAACAAACAGTAATTTTATACTATTTATACTACACAGTAACAAGAAAGAAAATAAAAATCTCAAAACTTTATTTTTTTTATTTTTGAGAGACAGAAACATCTGGCTACATAAAGTTTTGCTGTATCACGGAAATAGTTTTATTTTTTAGGGGTCCATAAATTCAGGTATCCAGTTCTGCTGAGATGCCCAAGTACCAATGAGACATAAAGGAAACTAGTCCTGCATTTGACAGAGCCTCAGAATACTGAAATAATAATTCCCCAGAAGACAAACATCAACAGAACTCAGCTATTCTGCCGAGCTAATCAGTCCTACTGCCCATGTTTCCTATGTTTAAACTGGCTGTTTCTAGTTGTCTTCAGATGTATAATCTATTTCCAGCATAGAATTAATTACTGTGTGTTGATGAGACATGTTAACCACCTCCCACTCCCACCTCTGGCCTTCCAGCTTGAGGAGAAGAGAGAAAGCCATTTCCAAGGTACACAGCTTGGAAGGCCTGAAGGCTGTCTCTTTGATGTGGCCTTTTGGTTTCACTGACTCATCCTCAGAGAAAACATGCTGAAGTTGTTGCAAAGATCATCTGAGATCTCTGCAGTGGTCAGCAATAATACGTCTCTTTACAGTGCCTGCCTGCATCAACCCAGAAGCACAGAGAACCAGGGTAACCTGCTTAAGTGAGTTGTGCTTTCCATAGCAGAACAAGGTTTGTATTTTGTACATAAAGGAGAGGATTCTTTTTCTTTTACTTCTTAGCAATTATACCTAAACCTCAAAAGTAAAGATTTCTTCCTATTACCAGTATCAAACAGGGAGATGGAGAGTAGGAGTGATGCTAATAAAGAAGAAAGTGAGAGGTGAGAAAACAATTTCCTTTATCATGAAAGCAAGAACAAGGAGTAAGTTTTCCATGCAAATGAGAAGAAGAATCAAATCTATGTATGTGAAAATAAAAATTAAGAAAGCACAACCCAAGAACCCAAGAGGATAACTTTTGAGTAAAATTGTCCATATAAGAGAGGGTCCTATTGAGAAGAAATAAACATGTTTCCCTCTGAAACATACACATTTTGCCAAACACTTGAATCATCAGATAAATATCCAAGTCATGGAATCTATCATATATCATTTCTTAACCTTAGCAAGTTAAGTTGAAACATGACTTTTCTGTGAGTGCCTAATGCTGCCCACAGCAAGAGCTCATTAAACTGTGAAGAGGGAATATCACCGTTTACAGTCGAACGGTGCAGCTAATGCTACTGCATTATCTATATCATGCAACAAGCTTAGCATCATTATAGTTTCATGAGATACAATAAAAATTGTTTATTAATTATTCATATTTTGTTTCTAGTATACAGGACCTAAAATATATATATACAAGAGAAACAAAAGTGTTGTTACCCTAAACATTTAGTTTTGAAAACAGAAGACTCAGCTGAGCTTCAAAACATTGGATTTCAGACCTCATAACAGCACTGATCACTTGAGTGCCTTGAGAGTTCCACCCTGCCCTTCCCGCAGGCTGCTCAGATGTTCTCACTGCCTGTTGTCACTACTAAGCCAGGGATAAACATACCATCAAGATTACCATCCTGTGCACAAAGTCAGCTCCAAATGCAATTCTGTCAGGTAGTATATTAAGGCCAATCTTTTAACCATCAAACTGGCCCTGCTACATACCTGCTCATGAAGGTGGTGTGTTAATTTCACTAATATCTAACTCCCCTGACTGCTCAGTAGCAAATGGTAAATATTTTATTCATCAGGATAGTCTCAGAACCTGGAGCAGTACTTGGATCATGCATTCATGCATACTCAGTTGTGTCTGACTCTTTGTGACCCCATGGACTGTAGCCCACCAGGCTCCTCTGTCCATGGGATTCTCCAGGCAAGAATACTGGAGTAGGTTGCCATTTCTTCCTGCAGGGGGATCTTTCTGACCCAGGGATTGAACCTACATTTCCTATAGCTCCTGCATGAACAGGCAGAGTCTTTACCACTGAGCCACCTGGCAAGCCCTACCTGGCACACAGAAGACAATAAATACTTATGTTGAATGGAGCCTATAAGAATCTTTGAACTTTGTGCATCTGTAAAATGAGGATATTATAATTTCTTTAAATACTTCTGCATTGTTTCTTCTTTTACCACCATATTAAACACTGTTGGGATTAATACTTTACTCATGTGATTTTTCCATATTTTGAGTTCTCAAAAGGAGAATTAATGGGCCAAAGAATCAGAACATTTTTAAGATTCTTGCCAAATGACTTACATGAACAATGGCATAAGTAAACAAGGAAAAATAAATTTTACCACTTGTCATGAAGATTAGCTATTAAGGGTTTTTAAAAGAGTGGATAACTAGAGGGGAGAATGAAACGCTAATGATATTTTGTTGTAATTTGAATGGAATTAATTTTGTAAATTGAGCATTGTTTTCTGTTTAGTTATAGTTTCTTTTTTTTCTTTGGTCCATCAGCTGAAGAACTACTCCCCATTCTGCGTACGGGAGCCTTTCCCAGATACTTCATTAAACTTCGGCACCATAACTTTATCGACAGTTTGGTTCCTTTGATATTCCTTCTCAAAAGTACAACAGGAGCCTTGAAAGCTGAAGTTTAGGTGATCTTAATACTTCTATTGCCAAGGATCTCTTTACTCAACGGACTTATATGATAGACCAGGGCCCCAAGATTATTTACACGTGTGTTGATAAATACCTCTGGAGGTTTTCATTCTGGCAGAATTAGTAAGTTATTTGGTAGAGTCAGGCCAGTTTTATGAGCCATAAATGATAGCTGAAGTAAGTCACAGTCAGGGACCAGCCCACACAGAGAAACCCTATACCCACCAAAGTTTCAGTGCTAATACAATTGACAACTGTCACCAAATCATGTTATCTGTCTGGAGAGAAAAGTGCTCAGCAACACACTGATAGCCCAGAAGGTAGAGAATTGAATTAAGGCCAACAAAAACCTTTGAGTGAATGGCAGATTCAAGATAATAGTGGAGTGATAAAATAAAACCTTCCCAGAAACCCAAGTCCTGATCAAATTGCTCTGTAAGTGCTCTGGGACTACTGGTCTATCTAACTTCTTTATGTTCATACAACTCAAGTATTTTTGGTTTGGGGGATAGACCTATTCAGGAATGTGTAGACAATCTAGGCAATTTGCAACAGGGCCCAAGGTGGAATTTGGTTTGTAAAGCTCAGAGGTTGGTATTATTATATAAATGTTTATATGTGACTTCCAAAACAAGGCATTCTCATTGTTCTAGATATTCATTGCTTAAATGCTTGGAAAGAAAGTAAGAGCCCAGGAATACTTATACAAATATTTTAGATTTGAAAGGTCAAACATTCTTAATGATAACCCAAGGTGTGCAGGGTGAGCTAAATGTTTACTTCTTCTTTCATTTCTATTTGGCTGAGGGATGCATAGTAAGAAGAGAAAGAGTATTTTTAAAATGTTCCTTTTCAAGAATCATTAATATATAAAGAGCTAAATGTCAACCACAGAAAAATCAACAACCACATTCTATGAAAAATTCATTTCAAGGGGAACTTTGTCTCCCACTGGAGACCATAGCTGAGTGGGAGAGAGAAGATAAAGTACAGTGGTTAAGAACAGAGACTGGAGATGGACAGCCTTAGTCTAATACCAGCTCAGCCTTTATTAGCTGTACAATTTGGGATGTGTTGCTAAATTCCATATTCCTCAATTTCCTCATCTGCAAAATGGGGTTGATAATAACATTATCAACTTCACAGTGTTGTGATGATGAAGTGAGTTAAATATGTAAGAACACTCTGAACAGTGTCCAGCACATAACACCAAGTATTCTCCATATGAGATTATTAACATCTTGCAAATAGTATATAAGTGTACTCTTTAGAACCAACATCACCAGGGTACATAGTAGGTGATTCATAAATAATTGTTGAATAAAAGGATGACTATAAAGACTTTTCTACTAGGATTTCTTGAAAGGACAGCATTTCCTTGTGTCTTCAAAGTATGACAGCGCAACACAGGACTGACAATACAGGTACCTTTCAGAAACAATTCCAGGGTGCAGGGTGCATGTACCTGAATGCAGCAACAGAATGAATAATGAGAGAGTGATGAACAGTATCAGATAAAAGACAAGTAAGAGTCTTAACGCAAATCCAAATGGCTGAATAAATGCAAGTACAATTTTCTTGGCATAGCCCAGGCCTGCCTTTCTACTCTTTACTGATAAAGCCATGACTATTACACCATCTGGAACGGGTCAAGATGAAGTGGAGATTCTGATCTCATCCTTAATTATTTCTTCATTCAAGTGGGGGTTGGAGAGTGGGTAGGAAAGTTTCAGGGAAGGATTTTTCAAATGACACAGATTCACTAATAAAATGCTCAGAAGCTGATGTAGGCCTATTTAATCTCCAAGACATCTGAAACAACACAATGTCGGCAATGACTTCTTATCCTGGGAAATCCCAGAGTCGTTTTTAACTTTTTTTTTTTTTTAATCCATGTACTTAGTAGTCACATCACTCACCACTAAAATGCAATTCTTATTTTTGGAGTTAGAAAGAGCAATGTATTTCCTAGGAACCGCAAGATAATAGGATGGCTAGACACACAGCTCATATCATTCAAAATGGAGACAGACTGGCTTTACCAAGGTGGAATATAGCCAGCCTCTACAGTGTTTATTATGATCTGGGTGTGGCATCACCATTTTCATCTTAGACACAATGGGGTAAAAGAGTGGGCAAGGAAGTGAGTGAGATAATGAATGTATGATTGAATGAACACATACAATGAAGTTAGAGAAGGTAATGACCTACAAAAGATTTTAGAAGAAAGAGTCAGGGCCTTTCCCATTCATCAAATCTTGTCAAGAATGGATTTCATTTTGGATACCAGCTAGTGGTTAGTGGCTACCATATTGGATGGTGAAGGCTAGGTGAATCTCCTTGACATCTCTGTTCTTCTCTGTCTCCTTCACACTGTTTTTCTTTTTTTAAATCTGCTACTTACCTATTGGGATGCTTCACTGGCTCCTGCTTCTGTGACTCTGTATACGTTCTACAACTGTTTTGGGATACCTGACATTCTACATTGCCAAAATCTAACCCTTTGTCTTCTCCAGTAAAACAGCTACTCTTCATTAATTTGTTACTTTGGTCACTGGCACTATCCTCCACCTAGTTTCCCAAACGGAACCATTCTCTCTCCCTAACCCCATCCAATTGGTTATCAATTCTTCCTACACTGATATATCCCTTTCAAAAAACATTTCTTAAAATCCGTTCCCTACATCCCAACTACCACTGTACACTCTAAATTATCAATTCTTTCTTGTATCTTAACCAATATTCTTCTAGCTCGGGGATTCTCACTTACGGCTGAATGCTAGAATCACGTAGGGAATTGAAAACATGACCAGGGCTTGGATCCATTTCACGAGATGTGGTTTTCTTCAGGATAGGGCAGGGCCTAGGCACTGCTGAATGAAGCACAAGCTGGAATCAAGATTGCTGGGAGAAATATCAATAACCTCAGATATGCAGATGACACCATCCTTATGGCAGAAAGTGAAGAACTAAAGAGCCTCTTGATGAAAGTGAAAGAGGAGAGTGAAAAAGTTGGCTTAAAACTCAACATTCAGAAAACTAAGATCATGGCATCCAGTCCCATCACGTCATGGCAAATAGATGGGGAAACAGTGGAAACAGTGGCTGACTTTATTTTTTTGGGCTCCATATCCAGTAGTCATGTATGGATGTGAGAGTTGGACTGTAAAGAAAGCTAAGCATAGCAGAATTGATGCTTTTGAACTGTGGTGTTGGAGAAGACTCTTGAGAGTCCCTTGGCCTGCAAGGAGATCCAACCAGTCCATCCTAAAGGAGATCAGTCCTGGGTGTTCATTGAAAGGACTGATGTTGAAGCTGAAACTCCAATACTTTGGCCACCTGATGCAAAGAGCTGACTCATTTGAAAAGACCCTGATGCTGGGAAAGATTGAGGGCAGGAGGAGAGGCGGACGACAGAAAATGAGATGGTTGGATGGCATCACCGACGCAATGGACATGAGTTTGGGTGGACTCCGGGAGTTGGTGATGAACAGGAAGACCTGGTGTGCTGCAGTCCATGGGGTCGCAGAGTCGGACACGACTGAGCCACTGAACTGAACTGAACGTGACTTTAGTGGAGTCAGACTTCAATATCACTCTTCTTGTTCTTATCTCTGGCTCTGGTTTTGTCCCCCTACAACCACACCCTGAAGAAGTACCAGGATGCTCCATCTATAATGTTCATCTACCCATTCTGCCTAAATCTCTTCAGTGATTGCCCAATGTCTAGAAAGTGAATCCCAAATTCCTTAACTCTCTGTGGCCTCTCTATTTATGCCCTGACACTGCCTCACATCTTTTGCTCCACTTACTTCAGCTCTGGGCTCATTCTCTCCTCTTTATTCACCACGTTGATCCCTATTCTTCACCTGGTTAGCACCTGGTTTGGTTTAGTCACTAAGTCATGTCCGACTCTTGTGACCCTATGGACTGTAGCCCTCCAGGCTCCTCTGTCCATGGATTCCCCAGGCAAGAATACTGGAGTGGGCTGCCATTTCCTTCTCCAGGGAATCTTCCTGACCCAGGAATCGAACCTGGGTCTCTTGCATTGCAGACAGATTCTTTCCCGACTGGGTGCCTATTCATCCTTAAAGACTCAGCTTCAACATCACTTTTCTGAGAGTTTTTTTCATTCTAATGTGCTGTGTACCACTGCTCTGTGCGTGGCACACCCTGTGGGCACCTCTATCAGTGCATTTGTAAGACATCGTAAAACTGGTCACATACACATGGATCGTCCACTTCCCCATGAGCTGGTTTTCTCAGGATACTCACAGCCTGCGCCTTTGTCCCCTTTTAGTTAGTAACAGGGCCCCATTTTAGTCCCCAGGATGTCTTAACATGGATGGGAAATTGATAGTCATCCTACCTGTGAGATCACAGAGGCCAGTGACCCAGTTCTAGTCTTTGTTCTAATCTCCATGCCTCATACAATTCCTAAAACTTGGTATATGTTTGTATTCTCAAAAAATGAAGGAAGGAAGAAAGGTATTATGTAACTGGCAAGCTATCTTATCCTCTTCAGAAGCAACCTTTAGGAAAACCTATGGAAAAATCTAAATTAAGTCTTATCTCAAAGGAATGTCTGCACTCCTATATTCATTATGGCATTATTCACATTTGCCAAGATACAGGGTTAACTTGTGTTCATCAATGGATGAATGGATAGCGAACATGCGAGATATGTGTACATACATGTACACAAACACATACAGACATATATACACACAGAAATGTTATTTGCTCTTACAAAAGAAGAAAATCCTTTCTTTTGTGACATGGATGATACTGGAGGACATTATGCTAAGTTCATTAAGCCAGACACAGAAAGACGATTACTGAAACGATCTCACTTGTACTTGGAATTTTAAAAAGTGAAACTCAAAGAACCAGAGAGCAGAATGGTGACTTCTAGGGCTAAAAGGTGAGGGAAATGGGAGATTTGGTCAGAGTGAACAAAGTTTTAGCTTTTCAATATGATTCAGTTCTGGAGACCTAATACTATCTTGGTGACTACAGATAACAGCACTGCATTATAGACCTGAAATGGAGAAGGCAATGGCACCCCACTCCAGTACTCTTGCCTGGAAAATCCCACGGACGGAGGAGCCTGGTAGGCTGCAGTCCATGTGGTCGCTAAGAGTCCAACATGACTGAGCGACTTCACTTTCACTTTTCACTTTCATGCATTGGAGAAGGAAATGGCAACCCACTCCAGTGTTCTTGCCTGGAGAATCCCAGCGATGGGGGAGCCTGATGGGCTGCCGTCTATGGGGTTGCACAGAGTCGGACACGACTGAAGCGACTTAGCAGCAGCAGAGACCTGAAATTTGCTAAGGAAGTAAATGTTCTTACCACATACACAAAAAAGATAACCAAGTGATGTGCCAGATGTGTTAATTAGCTCAATTTTGGAAATCTCTCACAATGCACACATATATCAAAACACCACATTGTACACTGCAAACATACACAATTTTCATTTGTCAATCATACCTCAATAAAAAATACATCTGGGAAAAGAGAGAGAAGTGATTAAATTTACAGAGGACAACACAGAAACAGGGCTTCCCTGGTGGCTCAGTGGTGGAGAATCTGCCTGCACTGCAGGAGATGTGGGTTCAACCCCTGGGTCAGGAAGATCCCCTGGAGAAGGAACTAGAAACCCACTTTGGTATTCTTGCTTGGGAAATCCCATGGACAAAGGAGCATGGTGGGCTATAGTCCATGCAGTTGCAAGGGTTGGACACAACTCAGAGACGAAACCACCACCACCAGACACAGAAACAAACTGTAATTGCTCCTCAAAACTATGACTACTGAGTGTAAACTGTAGTTTTCTCAGCCTACCATCACTGTGCATACTTCTGGGTGTCCTCTGGACCATAGGGATGTGGACAAGTCATCAGGTGAGTGAGGACTAAAATTTAGATGATTACTGGGAGTGACTCCAGCCTGTGTCTATTCTCAAAAGGGCAAGAATGCTTTTTGTGGCCAAGGATTTGGGCTCTGGTGTCAGGCTACCTGCATTTGCATTGTGTTCTTCCACTGGGAAGACCCATGACTTGGATAAGTTATGTAAACTCTCTAATTCAGCTTTATAATGGAGAATAATGTACCTACTCACACAATCACAGATTTTAAATGAGGAAAACTATGCAGGGAGTTTATCATGGTGCCTGTCACAGAGAAAGCCCTAGAGAAACAGCAACCATTATGCTTTTACCTATTTTACTTATTGTACTTAAAATAAAATTTCACTTGAAGAAGAGATTTGCTTGCATTAAAAAGAAATACCTTGTGAAAACACGGTTCTAGAAATGTTTGACTATAGAGATTTCAACCTGACTCTCCCTTGGGATCTTTGTAACTTGAGTGGCTGATGGAGCCAGTGTTACTCCTGTCCTCTGCTATTCAGAGACACAAGCCCATGCCTTGCCTGCTCCCTAGAACATGTTAGTGGCAAAAAAAACAAAAAAAAACAAAAAACCCAGCAACCCATGACTTAAATTTCAGAGCAAGCCACAGGTGCTGGTGGGTGCCAGCTTCTAGCAGCATGGCATAGAAAGAAATGAACACTCTTGCCAGTGTTGGGAATATGACTGCAATATACCTATTACAAATATTTACCTTTTTAGCTGGAATACCAGGGGACACTAGAGTTTCTGTTTGAATAGAGCTTTGAGGCAGAACTCATTGAAATGACATGGAAAGCTTTGCATAAATCAACTCTTTTATGATTATATTTGTAACACATCATGCCATCAGACTGCAAAATAAAGCTTGGGAGGACAAAACAGTCCCAGTTATTTATACATAAGTCTTGCTCCCAAAGCAGATTTGTGGATAACTTTGCATAAAATATAATAGGAGATATTTCATTCTTGGAAAAAAGGACTATCAATAGGGTTGAAAAAGCAGTGGAATTTGGGGGTTGCAGTCTAGGTAATATAGCAGATATCTTTGGAGTCAGACACACGTTTGAGAAAATAAAGCATTTTGAGTATCAAGAACCTAAAATAGATGCAATAAGCCTTAACTCTGATAGTAATAATAATAGTAATTATTTAAAAATTTATTTTATATTGGAGTATACTTGATTTACAATGTTGCATTGGTAATTATTAATAATATTATTTTACAAAATTCCAGCAAAGATGATTAGGTTGTTTTTCATCTTATCCTATGCTATTTCTTCCTGCTGCTGTTGTTTGTGATTTTTAGATCAATCCCCAAATATTCACATAGACTACAATCATTTCAATATTCTCCAAGGAGTTAGCGGATCATACCAAGCTATGGGAATGAGATTGAGGTATCTGTGTTTTTATGACCAGAAGGCAAGATAACTTGTCCTAAAACTGTTTGATCTTGTTACCATTTTTTCTGAATACTTTGAGTCACGCAAGGGTACAGAATGCCTTTTATTCAAAGGCTTTCAGAAGAGAGATTACATCGACAGAAATTCAGAGCAAGCTGCTGAAAAGCTGTATTAATCCAGATCCCGGGCTATTACACTAAATATTTGACAGGAATCCAAATTTTCCTGTAGCCTTCCCCTAAGAAGATAAGCTTTCATAATTTTAACTGTGAAAGGGGAGGACTTGATCTTTTGAAATGGAAAGGGTGAGCCTAATTGAATTTCCTTCTTTGGTTTCTTATTAAAGATGGGACCAGATTGAATCATATTCAATTAATGATTATATGTAGACATATTGATCTTTGCAGAAGTCGAAAATAAGATTAACAAAGCTAGAAAAAGATGTAGGGGGCAACGCTGCCAATTCAACACTTAAAGGGCCAGGCGTATGTAAGAGCAAAGACCTATTTCAATGCCATATATTTATGTGATTTTGGAACAGGCTGGGCCATTGTTTTTCATCAGCTCAAGAACTGAGTGGAAAATTGTATGATACTGAGCACCACCTTTGAGGGAAAAATAAACTTATAAATGCCTCAAAGGATAATCAGGACACACTATTCTGACCCGTCCCCTCTGCTGACTACACACCAGATACACCACGGTCCTGGGAGTTGCTGACCCAAGGGACACCCATCACGCTCACTTCTCAGCCCACCCACCTGTTTCCCAGCCACTGCAGCTCAGCTTTGAAAACTGTCATCTTCCACAAGGTTCTAGTAACCACAGAAGCAAATTTTATGGACTAATAATTGTGATATGAGATCTGACAAGTCAAATATTTAAAAACTGGAACTGTCGAAGAGTGCAGTCTCCATAAAACTCTCCCTCTGTAAACTTTTCTGGGATATTTTTTCTTCTATATCTTAAACACTGGCATTTTAACAGATAATAGACTTACATCTCTATTTGCACAGTGGACCCATGGCAGTGGTGTGAGTGCTTCTAGGGCACACTGACTGACTCTTCTGTTCTTAGGTGACCATAGTAGGAGCTTAATTACTACTTCTCTAAATGCAGTTGGGGTGTGTGTGTGTGTGTGTGTGTGTGTGTGTGTGTGTTTGAGGGGAGGAGGTGGTACTAGTTTGGGAGCCAAAATCTGGAATTTTCATCCCATCCCTGACCTTTCACATCTGTGTGAGCCTGAATCAGTCTCCATATCTGTAGAATGGGCGTAATAACCCATCGTGAGGCCCACATTGTGATGATGTTATATGAAATTTGTGCAGTGTCTGGTGTGCAGTGGAAGTTCAATTTATAGTCATTCCCTTGTTGAACAGAAGCCCTGACCCAAGAAAGATTTTGGGATATGAGAAGGACTGGAGGGCAGCACTCATGAGCAAGGACATTGGAACCAGACTGCCTAAGTTCAAACCCCAATCCTAAACCTTCTGGCTGTGGAATCTGGGGCAAACTGCTTAACATTTGTACATCTTAGTGTCCTCACCTGTGAAATATGGATACTACCAGTATCCATGTCCCTAGAGAGTGAGGGTTACATGAGTTAACACCTGTACGTCCCTTATGAGTGCTGAAACAGACAAGTATGTGGCTTTAGTATTACCAAGGATGACACTACCTAAGACACACAAATGAACTTAGTTTACTTTAAGGTCTTTGAAACTCTGAATCTATAGTTCTGCAAAGAAAACATATATACTCTTTCCTTTAAAGCCCCACAAATAAAATAACATAACGTACATACTGAGACAGTCCCCAATGTCTACACACATACATCAGAGTTTCATCTTTTTCCTTGCTCTGTCACAACTCACTCATCTGCTACATGCAGTATCTAAAGGCCCACCAATTTATGACCTGTCATAACCAGCTAGGAAGCTGGCTTGAAAAGGAGACCTGAACTCAAACCCAATATTCAACTTGAAGACTGTTTGTCAGAATATGTCTTCTCTAGCCATGGTCTTTTTAGTGAGCCAGAAGTGCCTTATCTAAAATAGATGCTTGAAGAGCAAAGGTCTGGACTCAGAGCCCGTCATTAAGATGAACTTTCAGGGAAACACTGAATGAAGTTCATCAGTGTCTATATATGAAGCCTCGTCCAGCAGATTGGCTGTGTCAGCACAAAGTGCATTACAGAACTGGCTGGAAGTCTTCAGAGGACGGGGAAACAAAACACCTTCCAAGAGTAGGTACAAATTATCCACACAGCTGCACATCGGTGAACGTGCAAAATAACCTGGGGACTCCAAGAAAGGTCCAGTGGGCTCAGCATCAAGAAGGACAATGAGCTAAGATAATAAACTAGTTCTGTGACTTATTCAGTACTTAAGTTCTTTGAAACAGCCCTCTGCTACCGACCACCATCCCACACATCTTCCTTGCTACTGGCCTTGCTGCTGCTTCTTCTCTAGTCACCAGTCGTTTACAATGACCTTCACAGGACACTCCAGCTGCTTTAGATATTTCCCAAAACAGCTCAGGAAAAACTCATATCATTGCCGTGATTTTCATGTATATACTTATACGAGTCTTCTCTGTATCAATCTTGTTCTTTCAGTTCTTCTGTCATAGAAACTCTGCCAAGTATTGTTCTTTTTCTTATACCCAAATAGGATTCGAATGCATTGCAAATCAGGCAAACAATAAGAATTGGGCCCACATGGCTTTCAGAGGGAACAGAATGTAACAACTAAAAAGACCAAATGAAGAAACAGACAATGTGATTTCACAGGAAAATCTTAAGTACAGAGGAAGGCTGATTACCAGAGAGTTACCTGCAGCCCTTCACGGAAACATCAGGTAGATGTCTAATGAAACCCGAGTTCTTGGGAGAGGCGTCAGACAAAAAGGAGGCTATTCTGGTGCTCTGAAAGGGCAGCTACTGTCTCACAACAAAGCTCTGTTCAGCGACAGAAAAGGAGTCAGGGACACACATCAAGGCAGGAAGGAAGGGGAAGAGGGAATAGAATAGCGTTGCAGTGATTGAGCTGAATAAATGACTCTAGACAGTTATACAGATAGAAGGAGCTAGGGTGGTAATGACAAAGAGAACCATCCTCTGGAAAGACTTCCCTGCTCCACTGTGCCTACCAAAACCTTCCTCATCTCTGAGTCACTGCAGAGATTCACATCCCTGTAATGACTCCAAGGCACCTAGCAACTCCCCTCTGACATCTGATGGACTTACTCTTGGTACCAGTGCTTGTCAACTAGGGGGGATTTTTGCCCCTGCAGGGGACACTGCCAATGTCTAGAGACATTTCTGGTGGTCACAACTGGGAGGATGCTATCTCTAGTGGTAAACAACAGGGAGGCCACTGAACATCCTACAATGCTCAGGACAGCCACACAACAGAGGGTCAATCACACAGTGATTGAAAACACTGCTCTGTATCACTGCTATCTGGCCCCAAATCCTCACGGCCTTGAACTTTAGCTCTATTTACTGGGTATATGCATTGAGTCTCTGTGCACCTTTAAGTATTTTTGGAACATGGACCACACGATACTTCATGCCATGGCCCAGTATGCTGGGCACAGGGCCTTGCAAGTGGTGGGCAGTGTGTGAATGAGGGAAGAAGAGAAAAGACAAGATGTGTCTATTTTTCTGTGAGTCAAGGCTGAAGGAAGTTAGTTGCCTTTTGGCAGCTTTAATGGCACATCTCGCTGGGCACAGATGCCATGGCAAAAAGCACCATTTTCTATTTGATCAAGCAGTGAGAAGTGAGGGCTAGACTGCCGCATCATTCCCATTAGTTGATGAGAGAAAACAATGAAAGATGGGCATTTTAAAAGATGCTTTTACATATAATTTAGAGAAATGTCCCAAAGCTGTCCAAGCTAGGCAAAAATTCATCTGCCTGCCTCAGGATGCTGCTGAGTTTCTACTAGTCCTTCCCATGGCAATGACTGCAATGTACCTGGGCTTTGTGAAGCTTTAGCGGAGCAGAAATAACATAGACCACCTCCCACTCCCTCTTTTCCTCTTCTTCACCCTCTTCCCTACTCCACTTTTGTTGTATCTTCTTTCCATTCTGGTTGGCCAGGGAAAAGCACAAATCACTGACCCAGGTTGATGTGGCCAGCATCACCTTAGCCATAAGGCCCTCCTAAGGTCCACACCATGCTGGCCCTCGAGTGTGGCTCTCTTATTCTACTGCTTTATAATTGGTACCTCAAAAGTTGTTGCCCGACTGGACTGAGGGCTGGCTCCCTGGTGTTATGACAATGCATTACCCACCTTTAGTCCAGCCAGCTCTGACAGCAGCACTAGGTACATATAACATACCCTATATGTGTCTGTTGAGCCCCTGAAAGGGGATACTTGTGGCCTCTGAGATGAAGCCAGCTCCCAGCCAGCATAGCATGGAAGCCTCAGGTCAGGCCATCTCAGATAACTGCTCAGTGGCAGAGGCTGCAGGCTTGAAGACATTCTTGCCTGGGAAAAAGAGGTAGCCACAAAGTTCTTGTTCCAGAACATTCTTGCCATCATCTGCGTGTAAATTTCTGAATATTCATCTCTAATTTGAGGCTAGATGTTATTTTAAGTGATAATGAACTGCATTATTCCAGACACATATTTACCAAAATGTAGCTTTTCTTTCTGTACTTATCCTCTTAGATGGCTAAAAAAAACAAAAATAGAATCTTAAACTAGTCACTCCAGAGTTTTCTCAAGCCGGTGTCACCAGAGATGCAGGCTTAAGGGATGTCACCATGTGAACCTCACAGACTCCTCCAGGGGAGGGAGACGAGCTCTTCTCTTGTCCTGCTCTTTCTGTTCAGTGCTGGCCCTTGCTCTAACCTTGCCTCTTCTTCCTGGAATTTAACAAAAGCAAACAATCATGGTCCTCAGTGATGGCCACTGATTAGTCTGCAGGATTCCATAACTCCACTCAGACTACATGGCGTGGCAAAGCACTGAGGTTCAGCCCATCCCTAGTAGGAACCTTCGCGTTTCCTCCTGATGTTCCTCCATGGACCTTCCTCTCTATAGCTCAATTTTGGACTCTACTTGCAGGAACTTTCTGAGAACTTTGAGCTGACTCCAGCCTCTCTGGCATGAATCACCCTACCACGCCCACTGTGCCACACGGCCTAGGGCATGTGCCCCAAGGCAGCTGCTCTATATTTAGCCAGGCCACAGTCATAGACAGTCACACTTTCTTGTGACTGCCAAGCTTCAAGTAGGTTTCCATCAACTGCTGCCCCAGTTCATCCCTGAGTGTCCTGCTCCCTCTTCACATATGATCTTTCCTCTTCAGTGCTGTTTCTCTACTGTAAAAAAGGGGTGGGGGAAATATGAGTAAAGGGACCAGTCAAGTACATTTTCATTCTCCTGGTGATCTTTCCTGTGTTTGAACTTAAGGGCTGACATTTGAAACTAGAAGTCAAGATTCCAACAAACTTTTTCACTAATATGTTCCAGTGAAACATATTCATTTCACACCACTGCCCAGGGCAACTGGCTGCTCCTTCCTAACTGCATGCAAGATGCTTAATCAATGTACAAGAAAAACCTGGCAAGTGTAAAATTTTGAGACATTTCAACTCCTGGTGAGTGCTTTTAAATATGGCCCATGGTTTGTTTATTATTTTTTTAGTCTACTTCATTGTCCAAAATTCCCTTTCTTATGACTGACCTACACAAGGCCTTTAAATAAAGCTGGTAGGTATCCAGGCCTCCAACATTTTGTCCCATTCTCCAGATGAGGAAAGAGATCAGAAAGAATGAAGGACTGAACCCTCTTACACTGTTGGTGGGAATGCAAACTAGTATGGTCACTATGGAGAACACTGTGGAGATTCCTTAAAAAACTGGAAATAGAACTGCCATATGACCCAGCAATCCCACTCCTGGGCATACACACTGAGGAAACCAGAACTGAAAGAGACACGTGTACCCCAATGTTCATCGCAGCACTGTTTATAATAGCCAGGACATGGAAGCAACCTAGATGCCCATCAGCAGATGAATGGATAAGGAAGCTGTGGTACATATACACCATGGAATATTACTCAGCCATTAAAAAGAATTCATTTGAATCAGTTCTAATGAGATGGATGAAACTGGAGCCCATCATACAGAGTGAAGTAAGCCAGAAAGATAAAGACCAATACAGTATACTAACACATATATATGGAATTTAGAAAGATGGTAACGATAACCCTATATGCAAGACAGAAAAAGAGACACAGAGGTATAGAACAGACTTTTGGACTCTATGGGAGAAGGCGAGGGTGGGATGATATGAGAGAATAGCATTGAAACATGTATATTATCAAGTGTGAAATAGATCACCAGCCCAGGTTGGATGCAAGAGACACACGCTCGGGGCTGGTGCACTGGGATGACCCAGAGGGATGGAATGGGGAGGGAGGTGGGAGGGGGAATCGGGATGGGGAACACATGTAAATCTATGGCTGATTCATGTCAATGTATGGCAAAAACCACTACAATATTGTAAAGTAATTAGCCTCCAACTAATAAAAATAAAGGGGAAAAAAAAAGAATGAAGGACTGATGTGCTCAAGTTTTGGGAACACAGTCTAGAAAAGTGCCCACAGCATCTTAGGGCGGTTTAAATATAATGGAACAACTAACATAAGGCCAAGAGAACCCCAGGAACTTTCCAAACTATAAAGAACATTTTAAGACAAAAACTGGAAAGATTTATTTTTTTTTTTAGAGCTATCCATCTTCTGGTATTGCTTTAAAAAATACCTTCTTGATAGTCTACAAGAGAGACCCAGTGTACCTCTCTCTTTCCTGTCAAACAAGAGGATAATGAACCTTGTTCGCCTTATTCCAGCAGGGGGTTGAAAGGATAAAGTGAGATGACAGATGTAAGACATCAATCTCAAGTCAGGAGATGATTAGACGTCTCTCTGTGTGTTACCTGTGGGCTCTGCCGGGGCACCTCCTCAAACCCTGGCCTTCGGTTTCCCACTTATTGGCTCAAGCAGAACAAGAGTTCACTCCTCACTTGACTGCTAGCCTCTCTTAACCCAAGACCTGACACCAGGCCAGGCAGTGGCCTCCTTGCTTCTTTGAATCCACCTATTCTCTAAATGTTCCCTCCTCAGCTAATGTTTTGAACCTTTACCCAATATGATTCTTTCATAGATTGTGCTCTCCATGTGAAGAACTGTTTGAATACTTTGCCTTTTAAGATCTTAAGGAGCGAGGAGAGATGTTAGTTGTTAATAAGAAGTGATTTCTTAGATCATTTTGTTTATCTCATCAGAGGATGCTAAACATTGCTAAACATTCTCTTGTGACTGATTCATTTAGGAAATGAAATAATTTATTAAAAGGTCATTTTCCTTATATGAAAGGGCAAGTTACAAAAGTATTAGATAATGTGAACTTTTTCTCTCATGTTTCACCGCCTTGACACAGCCCCTATATCTAGTAGATTTCAACTAATATGCATAAGTTGCTTCAGTTGCGTCCAACTCTTTGTAACCCTATGGACTGTAGCTTGTCAGGCTCCTCTATCCATGGGATTCTCCAGGCAAGAATACTGGAGTGGGTTGCCATATCATTCTACAGGGATCTTCCCAACCCAGGGATTGAATTCAAGTCTCTCATGTCTCCTGCATTGGCTGGCGGGTTTTTCTTTTTACCACTAGCACCACCTGGGAAACTCTAATAGGAAAGATGGGTTATTTAAAAGAAGGAAGTTGTGGTTAGAAAGTTTTGCAAGTTGAATCTTACAGCTTTAGTCAAAAATAATTATTCAACACCAATCCTGAATAGAGTACAATACATAAGGACTGTGGGGAATATATTAAAAATGAAATGCAAAGCAACTAGTTCTTAAATAAAACTAGGATTTTTAAAAAGTGCTAGTTGTAAAATGTTTTTCATACATATCTGACTTAATTCTCATTAAAAAAATCTGTGATTTGACTATTATTGTTACGACAGTTATGTAAGCAATAAATGGAGACTGACTTCGGCAGACCTTCGATTAAAATTCCAGATCCCCTTCCTTCAAACTCCAAACCCTTCTCACTGCACAAGGCTCAGAACTTTGGTTTGCAGCAATCAGTGTCCCTCAGGGGAGTGAACACAAGGTGCTATCTGGTTCTTTCAGGAGCAGTCACTTCTTATGCCCTGGATCAACCAGATGAAGATGCAAAGAAGCAGGTCAAAGTCAAGGATGAAGTGTAAAAGTAACGGAAGATAAAAGTGCACTTCTGGAGGGCATCTGTGCAGAGCTGTCAACTGGACTTACAAAGAGGATGAGCTGGTCCGGAGGGAGAGGGGAAGGGCAGGGAGAAGCAGTGAGAAGTGAGGGGAAGGAAGAGCAGAGATGGGAGGGAAGATAAAGAATGCAACTCAGAAATATACACACTTAGTAGGTGAGAAAGAAGAACTAGAGAAAGTCACCAAAGGAAGACCTCCAAGTAAGTTCCAAGCATGATCCCATTAAAACTAAATGCAGAAGGTCAGTTAAGCAAGGAACCAACCAAGCAAGGCCATTGGTACAGCTGAGCTGGTGATTCTGATGGAGTCGAGGTAGAGTTCTTGGCTTTACGGTGAGTAACACTAACACAAATGGCTGCAACTCCCAACTCCAACTTTCCCCACCAGCCACTCCCACCCTCTCCTCAACAAAGCCAGGAGAAAACCAGAAACAAATCACCATAAACCCAAGAGAGGTTTCATATTTAAGACAAAACACCATCTGCATCTTCTACTGAGTGACATGTAGAATTTGGAGGTCAATGGCAAGGTCCCTGAACTCTTTCTTAAAGTAAAACAGTCTTTTTAGGTAAGTAATAAACTCAAAGTTAATCTGTTTAACAACTTATTTTCAAAGTCTGTTTATTTATTTTAAATGGAGGAAAACTCAGTCTTGAGGCAGTATCATCTTGCCCTTCTCTCCGTGGCCTCATCTTGACGCTCTAAAGGGTAGCTGGTCTGTCTAGCCTGCTGAGACAGAGCTCCACAGACGGTACTTCCAATAGTTCTGTCCACATGCATGGGCTCTTGGCCTGTGCAGCATTAAGGGCGCTACTGAGAATACTGATCAGACTAAAGCAAACACACCTATTGACTATATTATAAAAAGACACACGTGAAGCAACAGACGTAGCAACAGACTAAAGTAGAGATGAATCAGCAGATCAGAGTCCTAAATCCATATACTTAAAATTTCTACTTCTAATTTACTCCTCCCATAGTATTTCGATTATGTTAACTCTGAAATAAAGGCAAGACTTATTCTCCTATTGAATGTATTCTCCCCTTTGTCAGCAGTCACTCCAATAAGCAGCTTGATATTTATTCTGAAAAAAAAAGGCACAATTTTTACAATTTGTAAGCTCCTGGAAACTCTTCACCATAAATCAAACTTCTGAACCATTCTGGCGTGAGGAAGTTCATGCATTTCATTGACTTGGGAGGAACAAATTTAATCCATTCTGCATAGAATCATGTCAAGTAATCCAATTGTTTACCCTGAGCAGTCAAGAGGAAAGACTTGCTAAATCTTAAAACAAAAGCAGTACATGTAAATGCTTGACTTGGTATTCTTCACGATTTCTCTAAAGGCTGCAAAGTCTACCTAGAAGAACATGTTTGGGCAGCTTTTCCGCAATTTTTTTTTTCCCTTTAAAAAAGCTTATTGATAAGAGAGGAGCCCTGACTTCTATAGCTATTTTAGCATTCTAGTCTATCTGCTTCTCAAACTTTCTAACCATCTTTCTCCTTTCTGTAAAATAACATAGGTAGGTAAGATGCTATGTTTACACAGATGTTTACAAGACGCACACATGAACAAAGACATAGGCTGTTCTTTTTTGGGGTTATCTATGAAGCTACATTTATTCAAGTGAGTCTATTGTTTTCAAAAATGCATTTATTACTTTAAAAATAGAAGTATAATTAATTTATAATATTCTACTAACTTCAGATGTACAGTATAGTGATTCAGTATTTTTGCAGATTTTAGTCAATTATAGCTTATTACAAAATAATGGCTATACTTCTCTGTGCTAATAAGTAAGTCCTTGTTGATTATCCATCTTATATATAGGCTGCGCTTGGTGGTTTTTTTCTCTGCCCTGTGGATTTGATGCTCTCTGAAACTTTTAGGCACTCTGAATATTCCTCCATAAGAGCACTTCTCATACTATATAAAGCTATCTCTCCCTCCTAGACTGAAAGTACAAGATTAAGGATAGTTTCTATCCACTTTACATTTCTGTTTCCTATCAGAGTAGCTGTGCCATAATCTTTGTTGGGTCAGTAAATGGCTGAATGAAAAAAATATTCCCTAAACTGTTATCAACTTTCATATACGTTAGAAAAATCTGAATTTCTGACCCTAGCTTTTGTTCTTTTTTTCTTCAACTTTAGCTGAAAGACACAGTGCCTTAGGCAAAAGCGGTTCTAAGTCATCTATTTTATACTGAGAAGATTTAAATAATTTTAAAATATGTTAGAATATAGAGAAATTATCAAAATATGTAAATGGCATTATATAGACTATATAGATAATTGTAAATGGCATTGTATAGATAGACAGGGAATATATCTTCTTCCTGAAGACAGAAATACTAGACCCAGATACCTCAGAAATAGGTATACTTTTAGGTCCCTTCCAACCTAAAGAATTCTCTGAACAAGGAAATAGAACAGTTTGCCCCAAGCACAGCAGTTCTTTTTAATAATATGACTTTTCAAATTCCAAAATGCTCCCTTTCCAAGACTGACAGGCCAATCTGAAGTGAATTTCATGTCAAAGTTGAAATCATAGATTTTATCATCCTGACTTTATTACCATTTCTCTTTTACATGCTGTATCAATTTGAACCATAAAGGGAGGTTATAATATATAATTAACAGCATTACAGCCCATGCAAACCTCACAGAGTTTTACAGAATTTTCTTTCAAAAGAAGTTATAAAACTCAGAGGTATAAGGCCTCTTAGAGGCCAAATAGCACTGTTACCATTGACTGAATTGTCATGACAAACCCTTTTGTCAAATGACCATCCATTTTTGCTTGTGCACCTCCAGTTCTTGGAACTCACTGTCCCCTAAGCAATCCCTGGATCTCAGAGAAGAGGTTACAAAGTATCAAAGATATACCTTCCAGAACCATGCACTGATGTGTCTAAATGTGGCCTCTTGGGGTCAGTCAGTCAGTTCAGTCACTCAGTCGTGTCCCACTCTTTGCGACCCCATGAATCGCAGCACGCCAGGCCTCCCTGTCCGTCACCAACTCCCAGCGTTTACTCAAACCCAAGTCCATCGAGTCGGTGATGCCATCCAACCATCTCATCCTCTGTCGTCCCCTTCTCCTCCTGCCCCCAATCCCTCCCAGCATCAGGGTCTTTTCAAATGACTTAACTCTTCACATGAGGTGGCCAAAGTATTGGAGTTTCAGCTTCAGCATCAGTCCTTCCAATGAACACCCAGGACTGATCTCCTTTAGGATGGACTGGTTGGATCTCTTTGTAGTCCAAGGGATTCTCAAGAGTCTTCTCCAACACTACAGTTCAAAAGAATCAATTTTCTGGCACTCAGCTTTCTTCACAGTCCAACTCTCACATCCATACATGACCACTGGAAAAACCATAGCCTTGACCAGACGGACCTTTGTTGGCAAAGTAAAGTCTCTGCTTTTTAATATGCTATCTAGGTTGGTCATAACTTTCCTTCCAAGGAGTAAGCGTCTTTTAATTTCATGGCTGCAATCACCATCTGCAGTGATTTTGGAGCCCAAAAAAATAAAATAGAATCCCTTTTCCAAGCAAACATACACACAAACAGCCTTGAAATTTTTTTTAAAAAGCTGACTTGTTCAGCCTGGTTCTTCCCGTTCATTCTTCAGGCTAGCATTTCGAGTTTTACCTATCCCTCAAGCAATGTCATCTTGGGTCATTTACTCCCCTGGCCATTGTTCTATGAATACATTCTCAAATCTCCATCAGATTTCTTTTAATATTTGGTAACCTCCCATGGACATAGTTATTAGCAATATAATTTGACCAGCCTAAAGCAGAGGAAGATGATGGCCTCTCTCATGCCATTAGGGCAGTTCCTGGTTTACACATTACTATTTTGGGAGCCATTCATATTGAGATTAATATTGACTATTTAAATACATATTGTCACTAAGCCAACAGCCCTTGATGCTCCGATGCACACTTGATTTTAGAACCATATCAAAATTTATATTCATTTTTTAAAATATCCATTTTCTAGTTCTATTTATCCTTTAACATCATTATTTGGCTGAAACTAAAAAATTCAACTATGTGCTATCTTCAAATGAGATAGACAATGTTTTCATTACCTCCATTCACATAATTGACTAGAAACTTGGACATACCCAAGACCACGAAAAGCACTGTGGAGTATGCCACGAAAACCTTTTGACTGACAACAATCTCTCTTTGGGGGCAATAACTCAACCAAGATCTAATCCATCATATAGTATTTGCATCCAGACCACATTTCTCCACATTTTCCACAAGGGAAAATGAGAAATCTTGGGGAAAGTTTCCACAAGATAAAACTAAAGAATGCTTTGCCAAAAATAAGATGGAGAAAAATTTATTATTGTATTGCTCAAACTGTGTGTACTGGGTTAAATAGTGTTCCCTCCTTCCCCAATTCATATTCACTCAGTAGTCTGTGACCTTATTTGGAGACAGGGTCTTTGCACATGAAATTAGTTTAAGATGATGTCATATAGGGCTCTGTGCAAGGATGAGGACCCGTATAAGGGAACAGAGATGTAGACACAGATACAGACACAGAGGGAAGATGGCTGTGTGAACTAGAATACAGTGAATGAAGTTATGCCTGAGAATTGCTGGCAATCACCAGAAGCTAAGAGGCAAAGGAGGATTTTTCCTTAGAGCCTTCAGAGGGTACAGAGTCAGGCGGACCCTGAATTCAGACTCCTAGTCTCCAAAACTGTGAGAGAATAATTTTTTTTTTCAAGCCACACAGTGAGTATGATTTGTTCCACTAGCTCTTGGATACTAATGCACAGTATCATAGGGAGAAATGTATATATTGTGTATCATATGGAGAACAGGAGGCTTCTGCCTTCAAACAGCCCAAATCATATGAGCAAACCAAGTATGTTCCCTGCCCCATCTACTACAATTCCATATTCATCTCTCCCTTCTTTTCACTACTTAGTCATTAAAAGGAGAACTACAGAACTTACCACCTAGTAACATACATTGTCATGTTCTACAATTATTTCTTGAGTGGTACTCTTATACTTCCAATTATATTATAACCTTACTGAGGGAAGGAATAATATTCTTTTTGTAACCACTATAGCACCAAACTTCAACTGTGTCCATTGCTGGTACACACAATACCACATGCATGAACACACACATACACAAAACATTCCAACAAATGATTGTTAGAAGAATAAGCCTCAAAAAGCAAATAATTCATTTGAAATAAGTTGAAATAGTTTATCCTGGTAAACAGCATGTCTAGTTTGCCAACAAATGTCCATCTAGTCAAAGCTATGGTTTTCCTAGTAGTCATGTATGGATGTGACAGTTGGACTATAAAGAAAGCTGAGTGTCGAAGACTTGATGCTTTTGAACTGTAGTGTTGGAGAAGACTCTTGAGAGTCCCTTGGACTGCAAGGAGATCCAACCAGTCCATCCTAAAGGAGATCAGTCCTGGGTGTTCATTGGAAGGACTGATGCTGAAGCTGAAACCCCAATGCTTTGGCCACCTGATGTGAAGAACTGACTCATTGGAAAAGACTCTGATGCTGGGAAAGATAGAGGCAGGAGGAGAAGGGGACGACAGAGGATGAGATGGTTGGATGGCATCACCGACTCAATGGACATGAGTTTGAGCAAGTTCCCGGAGTTGGTGATAGACAGGGAAGTATGGTGTGCTGCAGTCCATGGGGCTGCAAAGAGTCAGACATGACTGAGCGACCGAACTGAACTGAAACAGCCTGAATGAGACACTATAACACTTTAAAGAACATGTTATGTTAATATAAAATACGAAGTAAAGTTATATATTTTAAGGAATTTTTACTAAATTTTAAAATTAACCTTTCCACTTATCAGAGAGAATATACTATGCAGTATATTGTTTCTTTTTTCCTTCTTCTTGGTCTTTTATATTGTCCTCATGTTAATTAGTTTTTAACCTATGATACATGAATACTCAATTATACAATTGATCTGTAATATGAATATGCTTTTTGTAGATCATTCAGTATCATGGGGCAATTCTATAAGCAAGTGGGAAATCTTGCCATCTGTACAGTCTTGTACATCTGTACAGAGATGCTTAAGTGAGAATCAGAGGTCATCCTTGACTCTGATGTTGTGGTAATGTATCTCACTACTTCCTGTTCTTCAGCATCACCCACTAAATGCAATGCAGGTTCACTGGAAACCAGCTCTCACCTCACCTCTCTCCATCTTTCATGTTGCAAAGAAACTGAACGCATAACCAACAAAGACCTAGTGAATAGCACATGGAACTCTGCTCAATGCTATATATGGCAGCCTGGATGGGAGGAGTGTCTAGGAGAGAATGAACATGTGTATGTACGGCTAAGTCCCTTCGATATTCACCTGAAACTATCACAACATTGTTAATCGACTGTGTGAAGTCGCTGTCGTGTCCGACTCTCTGTGACCCCATGGACTGTAGTCTACCAGACTCCTCCGTCCATGGGATTTTCCAGGCAAGAGTACTGGAGTGGGTTGCCATTTCCTTCTCCAGGGGATCTTCCTGACCCAGGGATTGAAACTGCATTGCAGGCAGATGCTTTAACGTCTAAGCCACCAGGGAAGCCCCAATACAAAATAAAAGTTTAAAAAAAAAAGAAATTGAAGGCCCACATTTCAGGGAACTGGACTGGGGTCTATTCACATGCAGATATCAGAAAGCTTATAGCCCAAGGACTCAAGAGTATCCTTCCCAGTAATCAACTTCATCAGTGAAAACTAAGTCTGCTGAAATGTGAGTTGTGAGATCTTGTCTGTCTTCTAAAGAATCTCTTCCCTGGAATGCCACACACAGCCATGCAACAATCACACAAAAGTACCGCACCGGTTTTTCTGCCTGGGTAACAGATCCACTTCACTAAAAACACACTGATTTTTGAGCTAAACCTTCTGTTTTCATAGCAAGGCAGAGAGAGTGACAATACCAATGTCAATCAGCCAGATGACCTGCATCCCTAGTGCTGTCTGATGCCAAGCAATCCCTCAGTCCCAGAAACCGAGACCTAAGAACGAATTGTGACATTTTACTCTTTCTGAGCTAGAGCCCCTGTGTGGCTTTGCCGATCCAAACTAATAGGTCCTACTGGGCAGAAAAGAAGTGATGGGAGCTTCAAACACTCTCTTCTAAAATACAACTGTGGATGGTCTTCCCTCACACTCAATTACACACACATACTGAGTAACCAGGTCTGTGTGTACAGCACACAAGCCTATTCAGAGGAGAGGAAACTTCACAAATAAAGGATTTCATTTAGTCTTCTTCAGGACAGGTGATCTGGCAAATGAGTCTCCTGAGACAGCTACCCAGCTCATTTCACTAACATATTTCATTTCTCTGAGATGAAGAAGAAAACTGCCAGCTGGCCGAAAATAGTAATGTATGACTCAAAAAGAGCACTATGCTAAAAGCAACCTCCTCTCCTTGAGAGAACTGTTTCCCATTTATGCAAGTTCAGTGTGCACTGAAGGGCATCCATGTTCCCAGGACATGGGACCATTTGAAGAACCAAAGTGGGAAACACAGCCTACTGGGAGAGACTCCATGATTAGGAAAATAACCAGTAGTTCTGGAGCAGTCCATGAGATGAGGAATATGGGACCAGGGGAAGCCCTGATTACAAGGAACATGTGCCCAAGAAGGAAATCCACTGGTGGAGAATAGTTTATCAATAACTTTATCAATAAGTTTATCAATAAAAATATCAACAGTTTATCAATTTAGACCTATGGCTGATAACATGGGATAGAGAAACTCTCACCGAACCTCCCCAGAAAATGTCATTCAGAATCATGCATCTGAGTGGTACAAGAGTTGGGGGATAAGGAAGTAGGGGGCAGGTGATACATTTCCTGCCTGGATAGAATCTTCTCAAATGGCCCCTTCTTAACAATTTCTAAAACAGAAGATGTCAACATGAAAGAAAGGCCATCAGAGGAAGCAGTGTGAAACCAATCTATCAATCCATTCAGGACAAGACTCAGGAGTTAGATTGTGAAACATGTAAGAAAAGGATGTCATTGGGGATTCCCTGGTGGTCCATTGGTTAAGACTCTGCAGTTGCGCTGCTAGGACCCAGGTTCAATCACTGGTTAGGGAACTAAGATCCTGCAAGTCACACGTAGCAGCCAAAAAAAGAAAAAGTTGTCACCAAAGTAAGGTACATTTTTACATGTAATTGTGCAATGCAAAGCCCTACCTGTAGGTGGCCAAGGGGCACCTTGCCTCTGCTGTATCCTCTATTAGAAGTTGCCACTCTTCAACTTATTGCAATTTAGTGTATTTAAAAAAAAAAAACACTTTATTTTTGACTGCACTGGCACTTCATTGCTTTGTGCGGGCTTTCTCTTGCTGTGGCAAAAGGGGGCTACTCTCTGTTGCAGTGCTCGGCTTCTCATTGTGGCGGGTTCTCCTGTTTCAGAGCACAGGCTCTAGAGCACTAGCTAAGTAGTTGCGGTCCTCGGGCTTAGTTGCTCTGTGGCATATGGCATCTTCCTGGACTGGGGATCGAACCCATGTTCCCTGTACTGGCAGGCAGATTCTGACCCACTGCACTACCAGGGAAGTCTAATCTAGCATATTTCTTCACATCACCAGATACTGAACTCCCTGAGGGAGACTCTTCTCTTCGTGTTTTTCCTCCTGTTCTTTGCATTGCTACATACATAAAGTCATTGCTAAATAAGTGAATTTATACACAAGGCAGGAGAGATTTAAAAATCTCCAAATAAGTTATTCAGTAATATATCAAACAATAGCTTCAACTTTATAGAAAAAATAGAACTTGAAGTATTTATTATCTTTATCACCTAAATATAAATAAAGAACATCAGACAGTTAAGTGAAACAATGTATGATTCCCCCTAGTCATCAAGTCACCTCAATCATAAGATCTGTGAAAGTCAGAAAATCCTAAAAGCAAAAATAATCAAAATAAATTTATTATTTAACTATTTCAAGACATTTATAGAACCACAGGATAAAGAACCCTGGAATCCTCCATCTCCTTAAGCCAACCAATAGTCTTAGATTAAGCTGCAATAATCTCAACAGAAAATCTTGCCTACTAATAAAGACTCTAAAGAAAATAGTCTGCACATCATAAATGAAATAACTTTATTTAAATAAAATTTCCTAGTATATAAGTAATAGATACGGACAAATTCTTATAAGCAAAGATGTTCACTGCTGCTTGTGATAGAAAAGAAAAGAAAAATAAAAAGAAAAGAAAAAGAAAGGAAGGGAAGAAGGAAGGGAATGAGGGAGGGAATGCATTTAGAAATCAACAGAATAAGATCAATTTACTTGATGGAATATTTGGGCTTCCCAGGTGGCCTAGTGGTAAAGAATTCTCCTGCCAAAGCAGGAGAGGCAGGTTTAATCCCCGGGTCAGGAAGATCCTGACCCAGGAGGGAATGGCAATCCACTCTAGTATTCTTGCCTGGATAATTCCATGGAAGAGAAGACTGGCAGGCTACAGTTCAAGGGATCACAAAGAGTCAGACACAAATGAGCAACTGAACATGCATGCAATGTAGCCAGTAGAAGTACTACGGCTTCAGATTTTATCACTCCATTGGAAAACATGGATAAGACAGTGTTCATGAAAACAGAAAAATGAAAGGTTATACACTCAGTATGGTCTCTCACAAATTAATGGATGGACAGACAGACAGATGGGCAGTCAGAAGGAATGAAGGCAGGTAGGCAGGGCAGCCATCCCAAATGCTGACTGAGTTTTTGAACTTTCATGGCTATATTTATAATTATCAAGTATTAGTTTCATACTCAGAAACACATTCAAATAAATTACAAAAAAATAAAGTTGAAAATACTCTGATTTCACTTATATGTAGAATGTAAAACAACACTTGCAAACCCCCAACTCCTAGATGCAGAGAACAGACTAACAAACTGGTAGTTTCTAGACATAGGGAGTTGGGGGGTGGGGTGGCAAAATGATTTGAGGGGGTCAAAAGGTACAAACATTCAGTTAGAAAATAAATATCATGAGGATTTAATACACAGCATGATGACTATAATTAATAATGTTGTATTACATAATGAAAATTGCTAAGAGTAGATCTTAAAAGATTTCAACACAAGAAAAAATGTGTAACTATAAACAGTAATGGATATTAACTAGAGCTGAATGGTAAACAGGTTGGTTTCACACTGCTTCCTCTGATGGCCTTTCTTTCATGTTGACATCTTCTGTTTTAGAAATTGTTAAGCAGGGTCCATTTGGGAAGATTCTATCCAGGCAGGAAATGTGTCACCTGCCCCCTACTTCCTCCTCCGTCCACTCTTGTGCCACTCAGATGCATGCTTGTGAATGACCATTTCACAATATATACAAACACCAAATCATTATGTAATACACCTGAAACTAATAAATTATACCTCAATGAAAAGCAGAAGTTGAAAATAAGAAGTGACACAGGAGAGTCAGGGTTTAAAACTACTTCCAAGCACTTTCAAGCCTGTTACTTACATATAAGAATTTGTCACATATTTTGAGTTTACTTTAATAATTATCTTAAAAAGGGCAATAAGTGAAGCGAAGTCGCTCAGTCGTGTCCGACTCTTTGCGACCCCATGAACAGTAGCCTACCAGGCTCCTCCATCCATGGGATTTTCCAGGCAAGAGTACCGGAGTGGTTTGCCATTTCCTTCTCCAGAAAAGGGCAATAGTAGTTATTAAGTTATTTTGATGTCAGTCGGCAGTTGCAAATCAGTAAAAGGGATAGTACATGTTCATTTTCAATAATATGAGTAGAAGCTAAGAAACTAGGCACTTATGATTAGAAATCAAGCTAATATTGTTCAAACTTCTCTTCTAAATAGCATTAGCGAAACAGCTCTCAGGGTGTAAAGCTGGACAAAACAATTGAAACGGAATGAGCCCGTGATTCCAGTGATTACCACATGTAAAGCATGGCTGACTTACTTTGAACTCCGTAACTTACAGTGAAATCATTTCCTACAGAACTATACTTCAACATACAAAAGATTTTGATAAATATTATGCCTATTACCTGAGTCAGGTCATTAAAGACAAGAAAATATAGAAATACTTTAGAAATCTGTAACAGTGCTCTGTGCCTTTGAGATGAGCATATCTTTAAAACTCAAATCAAACCATGTAGTATTTATCAAACAATCATTTGCATCAATAATGGCTATCAACATTTTAGATCAAACAATATACTAGTAAACTCAAAACCCTCTCTGCACCAAGAAAGAATCTGTTTAGTATTTCAGATGTCAGCTTCTGTAAGAACTGAAGTGCTTTGGACATAGCTGAGATTTTCAAAATAATCATACCTAGAAAGTCCAGTTAAGTATAAACATGTCTACATTCTATAGATGGTTTTGATTTTCAAGGCTGTTTGCATAAACAGGTTGTGGGGCTTACCTCCTTTCAGGGACTTTTTCTCTAACTTTTTTTAATAGGTTGAAATATTTTACCCTATTATTTGCACAACCCAAGATACTCTTTCAGTTCTGGTAATCAATCCAAAATGAAAACAACTGGGATGTTACCTATCACACAGAGAGAATCTGGACCAATGGTCACATACTTTTATCCAAAATGTATGAATTGAGCAAATATGTGGCCTGATATTCAGCATTGGTAGATTACTAGCAGCTTGAGTGAAAACATTTTTTTTCATTTATTTTTATTAGTTGGAGGCTAATTACTTTACAACATTGTAGTGGTTTTTGTCATACATTGACATGAATCAGCCATGGATTTACATGTATTCCCGAACATCCCTATCCCCCCTCCCACCTCCCTCTCCACCAGATTCCTCTGGATGAAACTGGAGCCCATCATACAGAGAAAACATTTTTTTTAAACATAGCTGATGATTCCTTGATTCCTTCAGATTATAAACACAATAGCATTTTCACTTGGAACTGATAGGAAGGACAAATAGTAATTTTCAAAAGAGTCTTTCTTAGGGAATTCAGAGAGGAAGGTGTTAAATATTGGATTAGCCAAAAAGTTTGCTCTGGTTTTTCCATAAGATGTTAAGGAAAAACTAAAATGACCTTTTTGGCTAACCCAATATATTTTGGGACATATTTTGGGACAAATATGACTATTAAGATATTTGCATCCCCTGAACTGCACCAGGTCAGAAGACTGACTATCCTTAGAGCAGTCAAAGGAAGTGCTGAGGCCACAAAAACAACCCCAGATCCACAACTTCATTGCACCCTTGAAGACGTAACAGCGGTTATTTTACAACCAACACATTTCACAGATGAAATGAACCAAACCCTATGATTCAGTTTTCAAAATTACTTCATGATGATTGGTCAGAATCTTTATGCAAATATTGGGTAAAGTATAGCTTTCTACAAGCCACACAAATTTAATCACACCTGGATGTGTTTCAGGTAATACAACAACAACAACAAAACAACACCATATTCTTTATATAGTCCAAAAAGAAAGACTCTGCAATTTTGGGGGTATGATTATAATATCTTAAAGTCTTAACAATTCAGATTCTTTTTGTAAAGTCTAAAATGCCACATGGAGATATAGTTCATGTCCATTTCCTCCCTGTCTAAATTCAAGGTCAGTCATTTGATATGGCTTTATGAATATTAGAATTATGGCTTTTCCCCCTTCCATGCTTTATCATAGGTTAGTGGCTTTAGTCATTTGTGGGACAAATATTCTAAAGTATTCATTATTACTCCAAATTCACTCTTGCACACTTGTGTCACTGGGCTGTATATATCAAATCCATTTCTCAGGAATTCCTAACTAACGGAGTAATTATATCTAGACTGCACTATATAATGATCATTCTTCATTTACTCTAATTTACAATATTTCTACTTTTTTTTTCTATCTTAGGTTTTTCTGCTTGTTCAAATTCTGATCAGAAGCTAAGATACCTTCAAATCCAAATGCACTTTATACCACTTCTACCCCCACCTCTTCCCTGAAAAAAACAAAGCAAAATATGAAGACAATATGAAATGGGAGCATAAAGGATTATCTATGAAAAAGTCCTTGCAATTGAAAAACCCAGTTAGTTTTTTTTTTATTATAGAAAAATAGAACATAAAACTCTTTAGGGTTTGAAATCCTAACAATCAAATAGCTGCCAAGGTAAAACCTTGCAGGCATTAAGTCTTACATCAGCAATGTTGAGATACAAGTAAGTCCACTGATAAAAGTACAAAGGTAAAAACACCGCGTAACTTATTTTCCCAACCACAGTTGAGAAGAAGAGGAAGCTGAAATTCACTAAATCAAACAATATCAAAATGGAAAGACATCTGGGCTCTGAATTTACGGAGTGGCTGTGTACCATATCTTGTTTGATTCTCTGAACTTTTATTATTTTATGAGCAATGAAATCATCCTTTTGTGATCCCAGGTGAGAGCCCACACAAGCAAAAATTAAGGACAGAACCTGATGCAGAGACTGGCAGTTTCCTGGGAAAGTTTCCTTATTCCTTTCATACTTCACTAACAACACCTCAATATTGCAAGGGTAGCATTGCACCCAACTGCAAAAGGGCATTTTGTAGGCTCCTTGGAGGAAAGAGGTAACAATTGAAATGTAAGCTAAAGTCACTGTTGTTGTGCCAGGGCTCCCAGGAAAACTGTTCAAAGGTGTCCAAGTTGGCAGTTGGCCCTTTCCCCTCCTATCTCCCTCTTCCTCCTTCCTTCAATAACATTGTGATCTGAAGTAACCTTGATGAGACCTTGATAATCGAAGCTATATAGCAAGAATGGTGGGACAGCTGAAAAAAGGAGTACAGTTCCATGATAACATCCAGGAGTCACAAATATCAGCTCTGGATTGCCTCCTCCAAGATTCATGCTACAGAGGAAAAAAAATCCTTTCTTGTTTAAGATATTTTCATGATATTTCATATCTCTTATTTACAGGTGTACCCAACTCCTAACTGATGTAATAGTCTTATTATTAGTGAATTTGAAGAAGGCTGCTGACCCCAAATCAGTAATACATTAATCAAGTTGTTTTTCCATTAGTGAGAATAGGTTAGATAGAACAAATAGAACTTTTTTTTTTAATTGGCCTTTTTTGTTTTTCTTTTTTTAAACAGAAGTAGTATTTCCTATATATTTTGAACTAAAGGACTGTCAAATGTACCCTGTGAGTGTCCTTTCTCAACCTAGACAGCATATTAAAAAGCAGAGGCATCACTTTGTCAACAAAGGTCCGTATAGTCAAAGCTATGGTTTTTCCAGTAGTCATGTACCAATGTGAGAATTGGCCCATAAAGAAGGCTGAGCACTGAAGAATTGATGCTTTTGAACTGTGGTGTTGGAGAAGACTCTTGAGAGTCCCTTGGACTGCCAGGAGATCCAACCAGTCCATCCTGAAGGAAATTAACCCTGAACATTCATTAGAAGGACTGATGCTAAAGCTGAAACTCCAATACTTTGGCCACCTGATGTGAAGAGCTGACTCAATGGAAAAGACTCTGATGCTGGGAAAGATTGAAGGCAGGAGGAGGAGGGGATGACAGAGGATGAGATGGTTGGCTGGCATCACTGATTCCATGTACATGAGTCTGAGCAAACTCTGGGAGACAGTGAAGGACAGGGAAGCCTGAAGTACTGCAGTCCATGGGGTTGCATAGTTGAACATGACTGAGCAAGTGAACAACAAATAGGGTGTCAATCATATAAATCTAACCGCCGTACTCTCAGCAGCCATGCGAATGCTTACTAAAGTTTTCGGGACAGTTGGATATGTCATTAGTGGAGGGAGTGCTTTCTGTTTCAGTTCCCACACTGTCCAACCAATTCCTTTTATTAGTCCACAGTCAAGAGCTTAATTTCTAGTGAGAAACACTGGTAGCAAAGAAGTCCCAGGTAAAAATAGGTACTTAAGATGTATAATATTTCATATTAAAAAGGGACTTGACTTCCCCAGAGAGGTACGTGATGAGGAGAGAGATTCCATCTGACAAAGTGGTTCCCATGTGGCCTGCCTGGAGCCAAAGAAAATTGGATTCAGTAGTTTCCGATGGCCTCATCCAGGCTAAGATTTCAATGATCTTTATTAACTTCCATTAATCATGTAATCATCTTTCCATTTTGTAACTGAATTTATATCATTTTAAGATAATGGCTTCTAGGGTTTGCAGAGTCAAAGCTACAATCTGACCTCAAAGAGTCAATCCTTCCCTTGGTTAGATATCAAATGCTGCCACTGTGAATTCTTTCCCATTTGATGCGGAGGCAAAGATGTTCACAGAAGCACTTACATTAATACCATGTCCCAGATGGAATGATAATACATACTTCATCTTCACATTTCAAAATAGGATACTTTCGAAAGAGCATAGAGCTGGCTCAAGAACAAAAGTAAAATATTTAAGACGGGAAGATAAATTTTAAAGTAACTATTTTTTGATACCCTGAAGGAAAAAAATCTTATGGAAACTATTTCATTCAGAACAATCAATAATCCACATCAAAAATAACATTCATGAGTTGCCAAGTGAGGTGAGGTGTAAGGCCACTCAGTGAAGTCTACTTTTTGTTGTTCAGTTACTCAGTCATGTCTGACTCTTTGCAATGCCATGGACTACAGCACGCTAGGCTTCCCTGTCCCTCACCATCTCCCGAGCTTGCTTCAAACTCATGTCCATTGAGTTGGTGATGCCATCCAACCATCTCATCCTCCGTCATCCCCTTCTCCTCCTGCCTTCAATATTTCCCAGCATCAAGGTCTTTTCCAATGAACTGACCCTTCGAATCAGGTGGCCAATGCATGGGAGCTTCAGCTTCATTATCAGTCCTTCCAATGAATATTCAGGATTGATTTCCTTTAGGATGGACTGGTTTGATCTCCTTGCAGTCCAAGGGACTCTCAAGAGTCTTCTCCAGCACCACACTGATGTTTGAAAGCATCAATTCTACAGTGCTCAGCCTTCTTTATGGTCCAATGCTCACATCCATACATGACTTCTGTAAAAATATCATAACTTTGACTATACAAACAAGTCTACCTAATAATCTTCATTTGTGTAATCTAAAAAGGGAAATGCAGAAATCTCTTCTTAAAGGGCTAGTGTCTCCCTTTTTTTTTTTTTTAAACTAAGAGTGCAAGTAAACCCTAATTCTTTTTTTCAATGTTCTTCAGGCTATACATAATGACTGGTAATAAAAGGAAAATTATATACTTTGAAATTTCAGACAGTTGTACTAGGACAAAGATTAAACATGATTTTCTCCCTTTTCCTTTGCTTAGACTAGTACATAAACATGCAGGCCCCTTTTCACCACTTCCTGTGTTCAGCCTTGATGTCAGGCCTCTGTTCCCTCATATTGCAGCCAATAAATCCGTTATGAGCTCAGCTGGCATGTGCAACCATGCCCAGTGGCTACATAAAAAAATTCTGAGTTCCAGGAGCATTCATAAAGATGTGTTCAGTTTAAGCTACATAAGCAGAGTTAAAGAGAACACAGTTGCATTTACAATAGACCCATCCATTGCCACTGGATTAGGTATTGACTAGTAGTAGCTTGAATCACATTTATAGGATTAATTAAAATCTACTGTTTGTCAGGGAAGAGGATGGGGGCTGGTATTCCTCATGGTGTACTTTGGAAGATGAAACTCCTTTAACAGTGAAAACAATGTTCCCTCCTCCCATGAAGATTTCCATCTTTTCTCTGTCCCCCAAACAATCTTAAAAGACCATATCCTAAGCATCAGGACAATTTAAAAACATGAGCAACATTATGTATTAGGCATTTAGATATTTCAAATGTGCAGAGGCAGGAAAAACTTTAGGGACCACTGCAATATCCTGGCTGCCATCTGATCAGAAGAGAAGAAGCAAGGGATTGGAGGTGGATTGTTCCCTATCCACACGCCACACCTACCTTCTAAATCGACTATGGGACATGACAAAAAAATGAAAAAAAAATGTGTATATGTGTTTTATATATATGTGTGTGTGTGTGTGTGTGTATATATATATATTGCTATACACCTGAAACTAACACAGCATTGTAAATAACTATATTAAAAAAAAAAAAGAAACTGAAAAGCAAATATCAAGTCTCTAGATTCTGATTGTCACCTTTTAGAAGGCTCCTGCAGGAAAAAAATAAGCCCTTAACAAAGAGAATAGAATCTTTTTCATTGTTGTGTTTACTACTTCAGAACATTTATGAAGAAATCACTCCTCGGTACAACAGGACAGTGACGGGAAGGATTGAGGGGTGAAGAGGAGGCTGCTAAGAATCGTAGGATTTGAGAAGACAGGTATTTAAATAGGCAGGTCATCAATACTATCAAATTGAGATGGGAACATTATTGACTGGCCTACAGAGAATTTCACCTTCACAAATATGTTAACTTAGAAAATCCTTAAAATGGCTTCCAATGTTTATCATAAACTTTCCTGGAGGAGGACTCTTGGGTGACTTCCTGCCTTATGAAATCTAGATATGCATGTATTCCATTTCTGGTTTGTTACCAACTGTGCTGGCTTTACTTCAACTTTATGCAGGCTTGTGCTCTTTTCTCTCTAGAGCTAAGCTCATGAGAAGAACTAGCACAAAGGCTGGATCTGTAACAGCTGAAGCACTGAGCACTTGGCTGAGAAAGGGTTTTCTCAGAATTTTTCATCACAAAAGCAGATTCCAGGATGTTTGTACATTTCTCCCATACTGGGATGTGGGTCTGAGCAAAGCTCCAAGGCATCAGGGATTAACATTTTGTCTCTTTGGCTTTTCTGAATACATTTCTGTAGGATTCCTCTAGGGCCTATCCTAGGAGGAGTTGAGTGGCCACTTAGGCCAGGTCTCCTCTTTATCAGCAGTTTCAAATTTAAACTTCTGGGTTTCTCCAACTAAAATTATGCCTATGTATGGACAGTTACACTGTAAGGATTGAAAGAATTTCACATGGGTGATTTCACTTTAGTTGTTCAATGGGAACATTTAAAATCCATCCATTTTCCTAACTGATTAGCGTTTGTACTTTTTTTTAATAGACTGGCATTCTGAAAACTGGAATGGGCCAGACTCTCCTGACCTACTAAATGCCTGTAAAGATCTACAAATAAGTAATGATGAGCATCGTACATATCTGGTCAGGAATGAGAAGCTAACACTTCCTTTAGGAAGCACTGTTGTTGTTGCTCAGTCACTAAGTTGTGTCTGACTCTTTGAGACCCCATGGACTGCAGCACCCCAGGCTCCCCTGTTCTTCACTATCTCTCGGAGTTTGCTCAAATTCATGTGCATTGAGTCAGTGATGTCATCCAACCATCTCATCCTCTGTTGCCCCCTTCTCCTCTTGCCCTCAATCTTTCCCAGCATCAGGGTCTTTTCCAAATGATCGACTCTTTACATCAGGTGACCAAAGTATTGGAGCTTCAGCTTCAACACCATTCAACAATATTCAGGGTTGATTTCCTTTAGGATTGGCTGGTTTGATCTCCTTGCTGTCATTGGTACATGAAATGTTACTCAAATGTGTATAGGTCCACCGGGAACAAAGGTTTCTATGTTTCAAATATCAAGTTCAGCTTATCTACTAAACAGAAACAGACTCACAAACATATGTAACAGACCTGTGGTTGCGAAGGAGGAGGGGGGTTGGGAGAAGGGTGGATTGGGAATTTGGGATTAGTAGATGTAAACTATTACATATAGAATGGATAAACAACAAGGTCCTACTGTATAGCACAGGGAACTGTATTCAATATCTTGTGATAAACCATAATGGAAAAGAATATGAAAAAGAATGTATATGTATAACTGAATCATTTTGTTGTATACCTGGAACTAACACAACATTGTAAATCAACTATACTTCAAATAAGAAAAAAAGAAACTGAAATACAAATATCAAGTTCAGTATTATATCTGTTTGAATATTAAAATGATTATAGGTACATGAGAGAATAAGACACACGGAAAGGGAGGAAAAGAAAACTTCACATCAATTCAGTTATCTTTTTACTAGTCAATCAGCAAATAGAAGAAGAGTGCTATTTTTGGCTAATGCCTAGTTTTATGATTTTATATTGTACTCTGTCCTCATTGGATGGATAAAAAAGTGCCCAGTAACATTTTCCTCTTTTTACCCTTCCAAAACTAACAGGGGAAATTAGCTCACACATATTTATCACCCAAAATGGTTCCATTCCTAGTTTTACACTTTGATATTTGGCAAAATTCTAAATTGCTCCCTTACTGAGCTGAATCAGATGCAGGGCTGAAATAGATCCATTAATGAATCATTGTATTGCTGGAGGTCTACTTAGAGCTACCCGATTTTAGGATTAATGGTAGAATAAATCTTAAAAGGAAGGTCAATATATTTTCATTTTATGAATATTACCAATTTAAGCAATATATTCTTAACACTGGTTTTGCTGTAAGTATATTATTACTACTAAGTATCAAAAGAAGTTTAGAAACATCCACCAATTTACTTCATATTACAACTTTAAATGAAATTAAAATTTAAACTTTGAGAACAGAATAAGTGTAGCTCATTTGGTAGAATAACACTTAACATAATCAGGTATGATCATTACATGATGATTTTATATGATCATTATAAAAGCATAGAAGAAAAGTCATTTAACTAGAATTGTTATGTGCAACCATAAATTGCAACATAAATGTTTTCCTTTAACTAACAGAAATAGCACCCAAATAAATTAATAATAGCTAAGAAATTTCATCTTGAGAAAAACAATATTTTTGCTAAGAAAAATAAACCAAACTTTCTTGTATTTTTCTACTTAAAATAGCTCCCTTACAAAATAGTTAATATTTAAAGTCCCCTTGTGGCTCAGACAGTAAAGCGTCTGCCTACAATGTGGGAGACCAGAGTTCAATCCCTGGATCAGGAAGATCCTCTGGAGAAGGAAATGGCAACCCACTCCAGTACTCTTGCCTGGAAAATCCCATGGATGGAGGAGCATGGTAAGTTACAATCCAAGGGGTCGCAAAGAGTCAGACACGGCTGAGCGACTTCACTTTCACTTTCGAAGACTCAAAAACTTTTCAAAATTAAGACAAAGTACAGAATTTACAAAGAATAGTATAGATAAATCAAAGGATCAGTACATTACTTACAATTTTTAGAGAAAAACAAACCTATCTCTTTTATTAAAGTAAAAAAAAAACAAAAACCTATTTTTCCAAATGAGTTTTAAGAAGAAGTGGCTTAAGTGAGTCTTCCGTTAGTCCACAGAAAATCTAAATGATATTTTTTGTGCCCAAGCAACACAAAGCAGCAATGGAGATGGGATGGGCCAGTGAACAGAGGGCTGCAGGAGAATGCACCCTGGTCTTTGGCAATCTTCACTGGAGGAAGAACCTCTGAATGTAAACACTGTCTTTGGAAATATGGATAACCTTTTCCATTTCCTTAGGTTTTCTTATATTTTAAAGTTGTTTAAATTGAATGAAAAATTTTTTTTCTGAAAGTTCTACTTCACTCTTGTTTTCAAATCTCCCTCCTTGATCTTTTTATTGATCCATTAATTTGGTGGTTTTTTTGCTTGTATGTTCAAGCTTCTTCACTATTTTTGAAAAGCAGATATATATATATTATTAAGGGCAAAGCTAGAGTTTCAACAATATAATACAGAGACTTAAATAACTCAGAGGTTTACATCTCTTTCACCTGGTCTGAGTCTGAATGACCTAGGTCTTTCTATGTTCATTCAGAGACACACTATTCTTCCACCTCCTAAAACACTGTCAACATGGGCATAGTGAAAGCTTGGTTTTGACTTTTCTGGGCTTCATTCAAGTGTGAAGGGGCAAGAGGTGGCCGTGATACATACACATCACTTTCACATACATTCTGTTTGTGAGAACCTAATTATGATTACACATCTGATTCCAAAGGGAACAGGGGAATGCAGCCAAACTAGGCAGCAGTGTATCCTCTACTGTTAACTATGGAATAGGTGAGGATCTATTTTATGAAACATCTTTGTTCTTGCTCAGTTGCTAAGTTGTGTCTGACTCTTTGCAACCCCATGAATTGCAGCACACCAGGCTCCCTGTCCTTCACTCCCTGAGTTTGCTCAAACTCAGTGATGCCATCCAACCATCATCCTCTGTCACCCCCTTCTCCTCTTGTTCTCAATCTTTCCCCAAATCAGGGTCTTTTCCAATGAGTCAGCTCTTTGAATCAGGTGGCCAAAGCATGGGAGTTTCAGCTCCATCATCAGTCCTTCCAATGAATATTCAGGGTTGGTTTCCTTTAGGATTGACTGGTTTGATCTCCTTGCTGTTTAAGGGACTCTTAGTCTTCTCCAGCATCACAGTTTGAAAGCATCAGTTCTTTGGCACTCAGCCTTCTTTATGGTCTAACGCTCACATCCACACACGACTACTGGAAAAACCATAGCTTTGACCATATGGACCTTTACTGGCAAAGTGATGTCTCTGCTTTTTAATATGCTGTCTAGGTTGGTCATAGCTTTTCTTCCAAGGAAGAAGCATCTTTTAATTTTGTGGCTGCAGTTACTGTCTGAACTGATTTTGGAGACCAAAAAAATGAAATCTGACACTGTTTCCACGTTTTACCCATCTATTTGCCATGAAGTGACAGGACCAGATGCCATGATCTTAGTTTTTTGAATGTTGAGGTTTTTTTGTTTTTTTTTTTGTCATACATTGATATGAATCAGCCATAGATTTACACATATTCCCCATCCCGATCCCGCCTCCCACCTCCCTCTCCACCCGATTCCTCTGGGTCTTCCCCGTGCACCAGGCCCGAGCACTTGTCTCATGCATCCAACCTGGGCTGGTGATCTGTTTCACCACAGATAGTATACATGCTGTTCTTTTGAAATATCCCACCCTCACATTCTCCCACAGAGTTCAAAAGTCTGTTCTGTACTTCTGTGTCTCTTTTCCTGTTTTGCATATAGGGTTATCATTACCATCTTTCTAAATTCCATATATATGTGTTAGTATGCTGTAATGTTCTTTATCTTTCTGGCTTACTTCACTCTGTATAAGGGGCTCCAGTTTCATCCATCTCATTAGGACTGATTCAAATGAATTCTTTTTAACGGCTGAGTAATATTCCATGGTGTATATGTACCACAGCTTCCTTATCCATTCATCTGCTGATGGGCATCTAGGTTGCTTCCATGTCCTGGCTATTATAAACAGTGCTGCGATGAACATTGGGGTGCACGTGTCTCTTTCAGATCTGGTTTCCTCAGTGTGTATGCCCAGGAGTGGGATTGCTGGGTCATATGGCAGTTCTATTTCCAGTTTTAGTCAGGTTTTCATTCTGCTCTTTCACCTTCATCATGAAGCTCTTTAGTTCCTCTTCACTTTTTCCATTAAAGTGGTATCATCTGCATATCTGAGGTTGTTGATATTTCTCCCTGCAATCTTGATTCCAGCTTGTGGTGCATCCAGCCCAGCATTTCTCATGATGTACTCTGCATATAAGTTAAATAAGCAGGGTGACAATATACAGCCTTGATGTGCTCTTTTCCCAATTTTGAACTAGTCCATTTTCCCATGTCCAGTTCTGTTACTTCTTGTCCTGCATACAGGTTTCTCAGGAGGCAGGTCAGGTGGCCTGGTATTCCCATCTCTTTAAGAATTCTCCACAGTTTGTTTTGATCCACACAGGCAAAGGCTCTAGCATAGCCAATGAAGCAGGTTTTTTTAATCCCTTTGCTTTTTCTATGATCCAGCGTATGCTGGCAATTTGGGCTCTGGTACTTCTGCCTTTTCTAAATCCAGATTGTCATCTGGAAGTTCACATACTGCTGAAGCCTAGCTTGAAGGATTTTGAGCATAATCTTGCTGGCATGTGAAATGAGTGCAACAACATGAAACATAAAGATGTTATACTATGTACTTAATACATCTACTATCAAAGTCTCTGGAAGTCTGAATCTGCTGTTTTCTGTTTTTTACTTATCATGTAATATTGCCCTTTGTTCTTTGTGATTTGTGACTGTGAGTTTATCTTCTATGGGACATCTTTTGTGGGAATTTTTTTTAATATAAATTTATTTATTTTAATTGGAGGCTAACTACTTTACAATATTTTAGTGGTTTTGCCATACATTGACATGAATCCGCCACAGGTGTACATGTGTTCCCCATCCTGAACCCCCCTCCCAACTTCCTCCCCATGCCATCCCTCTGGGTCATCCCAGTGCACCAGCCCCGAGCACCCTGTCTCATGCATGGAACCTGGACTGGTGATTCGTTTCACATATGATAATATACACGGTTCAGTGCCATTCTCCCAAACCATCCCACCCTGGCCTTCTCCCACAGAGTCCAAAAGGCTGTTCTATACCTCTGTGTCTCTTTTGCTATCTCACATACAGGGTTATCATTACCATCTTTCTAAATTTCATATATATGCGTTAGTATACTGTATTGGTGTTTTTCTTTCTGGCTTACTTCACTCTGTATAATAGGCTCCAGTTTCATCCACCTCATCAGAACTGATTCAAATGTATTCTTTTTAATGGCTGAGTAATATTCCATGGTGTATATGTACCACAGCTTCCTTATCCATTCGTCTGCTGATGGGCATCTAGGTTGCTTCCATGTCCTGGCTATTATAAATAGTGCTGCGATGAACACTGGGGTGCACGTGTCTCTTTCAGATCTGGTTTCCTCGGTGTGTATGCCCAGCAGTGGGATTGCTGGGTCATATGGCAGTTCTATTTCCAGTTTTTTAAGGAAGCTCCACACTGTTCTCCATAGTGACTGTATTAGTTTGCATTCCTGTGGGAATGTTTTGAGGCTTGGGTTGAAGTTGCATTCTTCCAGGGAGCAAATATATTTGCCTTTAGCAATCCTAAACAATGTTAAATTGGTTTAAGTCCTGTTAGCCCTCCCAGAGGAGTCTCCCTGTGGATCTTTACAGGGCACTGCACGCATCTCCAGCTGTCAGCACTCTGAGGTCACAGTCCTTTTAGGCCTCACCTTGAGTGGCCCTGAGCTTTTGCTTCATGTTACGTCATGCTATGAAGCCATCAGAATGGCAGTTAATGGATTGGCAGATACCCTTTAGTTTCTTGGTGCCCACTTCCCTCCTTAATTCTTGTTGCTATTTAAATTTTGGCCTTTCTGGAATCCTTGCTTTTGTTCCAGCTTTGCAATACACTTAAAATTATGAGGTTTATTTATTTGTTTGTTTTACACTTTAATCAGCATTTTAATTTTCTTCTTGGGTGTGGGGTTTTCTGTCTAAGACACATCAGAGATGAAAGCCCCAAATACCATGTTACATGACACACACATTTACATAAATTATAATGACATACACACTTACATAAATTATATATGTAAATATATATGTTTTATGCATATATAATTATTTAAGGAAGATCATCAAAAGAACAAGAAAGCTAGAATCATAAGCCTAGAGTTTTACTCCTGAATTTTTTCTGTCAAAGGACCATACTCACAACTCAGATTTCTTGCCTATGGGAAGACAGGTGGTACAGTGGTAAAGAATCTGCCTACCAATGCAGGAGATGTGGGTTCAATCCCTGGGTCAGGAATATGCCTTGGAGTAGGAAATGGCAACCCACTCCAGTATTTTTGCCTGGAAAATTCCATGAACAGAGGAGCCTGGCTGGCTATTGTCCATGGAGTGGCAAAGAGTTGGATATGACTGAGCTCACTAGCATGGCAAAGATGGGAAGAACCGGAGTCATCATACACATCTCATCACGTTATGATAATGATCAAATGATAAAGAATTCTGCAAATTCTCAAACAATATTGTCAGTTGAGATTAAAATCAAGAAACTTATGAGCTTAAGAACATCCATATGTCAACAGGTACAGACACGTTCAAAAGCAATGATTCTCGAAGCCTTTCTCGATCTCTTCCCCAGGGCCTGCCCCTGCTGAGTCAGCCCTCTAGTTATTGGTTTCACCTGTGAATGGTTCCTACCACTGCTGATTTCATCAAATATCTTCCTTGTACTCCCATCCGAATTTTATGTGAACTCTGGAGTGATTAGTTGCTAATATCAACAGTGGTGCACAGTCTAGAAACATTTATTGCTCCCTGCTTGGCTTAATGTTTCTGACTTGGTACCATAATATTATTAACAGTCATAGGGTACAATAAAAGAAAATTAAGTGTTTATTTTGTTTAGGCGTTAGTCACTTTACCTACAGCCTTTTCCCATTACATTTGCACATAAATGAACATACCCTACATTTTTTAGATGCAAATCAGATTTTAACTTTGCTAATCATATAGTTTCATTTCTGGTCGTCTTCCAGGCTGGCTTCAGTGTTACTTCTGATGCATGTATATTGTAGCAAATGAAGTAATGGCCATGTGGTAGATGTTTGCCCTTTTGTAATTCATTCATAGTTGTTTTTGTAGAGCAACTGTGTTTTAAAATCTAGTACCACTGCCAATATTCCTTTGCCATTCCAGGAGCCTATCTGTTAAATTCTAGGGTGAAATCAACTGTTGAATTGCAGATCACTTATTAATAAACAGTTGGGAACAACTAATGTGCAACATGAGATCAAAGACATGAGAACAACTTTGCGTAAAATACTCGAGAACAAAGCACTAAATGATCTTCACTTTTCAGTATAAGTAAAAGCCCAAAGATCTGAGACATTTAAGAGGGCATCCAAAGTCAATGCAATGAGTTTACTCTATATTTTCTGCTTCTTCCATCACTTCCTAGCCAAGGTTCTTCTAGATGAAGGGTTTGTTCTGCCTTGAAAGAATGAATTAATATTTTACATGGCAAGGACCCCTTTATTCCTTGGTGGGATGTTTCTCACTTGATTTATATGATGGTGTTTAAATGTTTAAAAGCTTTTGCAAGGCAGGTTTTCAATCGATTAAAGAATTTAGGTTCCCTTGAGGTTCCAGCATCAGATGTTATCTCAGAAGTCTTACTTCCAAAGATTTATAATCCAATCTCTTTCTCCTATTAACCATATATTTCAGCAAGCATCCCATTGGACCAAGCTTGGGGATTTCAGGTTAGCATCTTCACGTGGAATGACTGCAAACAGCACTGTTGAATCTGCATTTCCCAATGCCTGCAAATAGCACTGTTGAATCTGCATTTCCCAATGCCTCATCAATGGGCTCTGGGTCATACCAGACTTCTGTCTGCTGCCTTGGCAATTTATATAAGACATCTGGGGCTTCTGGGAATATCTCAAAGGTTCAGTAAACAGATATTCTGAGTAGAAAGACAGAAACACAATAAACTGAGAGACCACATATAATACACTAAAGTTAAATCCACGGCAGATAACTGAAAAGTGTGAATAAACTTTTGTATAATACTTTGTAGTTTAAAATACAGTTTTCCTCAATATTCCATTTCATCTTAACTATTAATATAAAAGCAGGCATTATGATGATGAAGATTTTGTTGGTGAAGAAACAGTCACAGAGATGTAGGTCACTGACTTAGAATACAGACTCAAGTCTATTGGTTCTTACCAAGGCTCTTCCTTCCTCACCATGTTGCTTGGACATCCAACAATACTTAGGGGCAAAGCTGGCCCCAAACTGGGCTGTCTTCCCTAGAGATATCAATGCATTTCCAATGTTTCCTTCCATGGCATCTTCCAGGCACATGCCAATACAGGAAGATGGCCTATAGCACTGCATGGTTTTGGAATCCTATCAGTAATAGCCAAATACACCACCATCTCGGCCTTATTCTTCTCCAGATTTCCCAAGATCAACATAACACAGTGATTTTGAGGATTATCTTTTACAGGATATTTAATCTTGCCATAGTTTTGCCTAAGAATCCAGTTGTAAAATCGTACACCTCCCTTCTAACCAATAATTTGTATTAGTGTTTATTTTATGCTGTATATTCAATAGGTATATTCGTTGCAATGACAATCTCTCAGACTTTCAGCGCATCTTTTCCCTGTTTGACAAAGGGCTTTTATGCACTATTAGAGTAGTCATAGTTACTAAAGTGCCCACAAGCTTTGCATTCACGCTAGCCAGTGGTACTCATCCAGAAAAGGATGAAAAAAATAAAGTGTCCTTCATGAACACCCCTGTCTACTGGACCAGCTTTTATCTTGCCAACCCTTAACCCAAGAAAGCAGCAGTAGCATTTCTCTTTATAGTTATCTCATTATTTTAAATTTTGTCTGCCTTTGCAAGGAGCCTAATGATAGAACTATTTCTATTTAGGTTCATTTAGAACCTAAAACTCAATGTTCTAAAATCAGGGGAAATGAAAATCTGGGATGGAGGAGAGAAGTGACCATGCAGGGACAGATGCCCAAGGTTGTTGGGCATAAGCATTCAGAAAGAGGGCAACTTTGATGACCTTCTGACAGTGTTTTATCTGGACCACTGGTGTTTCAAGTGTAAATAAAACATAGCTTCCACGGATGTTTTTCATCACAGGTTAAATTCCTTTTTAACTTTTTTTCCCAAGGAACAATTGACAAGATAATACTCCTCTTGCCTTGCCCATAGACATTGATCTCCTATCCCTTGCCTACTCAGGGCTCCCTCTGCAATGCCCAGAAAATGATGCAAACCTTGCTTACAACCCCTTCAAAGCACTCTTCTTAAGTCTCAGACTTTTAACACTATAAATTATGCTTTAGTTTGAATCAGTAGTTGCTAATAAATTTTTGTTTATTTTTTCCTCTTTATTTCAACTTAGTGTTCATTATGCATAATCTTAATTGAATAACCTTTTAGAAGTAATTGTAACAGGCTGTTGTTGTTGTTTAGTCACTAAGTCATGTCCGACTCTTTTGCGACCCCATGGACTGTAGCCCACCAGGCTGCTCTGTCCATCGGACTTCCCAGACAAGAGTATTAGAGTGGGTTGCTACTTCCTTCTCCAGGGGATCTTCTCAACCCAGGGGTCAACTCCACGTCTCCTGCATTGGCAGGCAGATTCTTTACCACTGAGCCACGAGGGAAGCCCAATTGTAACATAACAACATTAAAAAAAATATTCTACTGTGCACCACTATAGAGAACAGTGGGGAGATTCCTTAAAAAACTGGAAATAGAACTGCCATATGACCCAAGAAAATCCCACTCCTGGGTATACACACTGAGGAAACCAGAACTGAAAGAGACACGTGTACCCCAATGTTCATCACAGCACTGTTTATAATAGCCAGGACATGGAAGCAACCTAGATGCCCATCAGCAGATGAATGGATAAGGAAGCTGTGGTACATATACACCATGGAATATTACTCAGCCATGAAAAAGAATTCATTTGAATCAGTTCTAATGAGATGGATGAAACTGGAGCCCATTATACAGAGTGAAGTAAGCCAGAAAGATAAACACCGATACAGTATACTAACACATATATATGGAATTTAGAAAGATGGTAATGATAACCCTATATGCAAAACAGAAAAAGAGACACAGATGTACAGAACAGGACTCTACGGGAAAAGGAGAGGGTGGGGTGATCTGAGAAAATAGCATTGAAACATGTATATTATCAAGTGTGAAACAGATCACCAGTCCAGGTTGGATGCATGAGACAAGTGCTCAGGGCTGGTGCACTAGGAAGACCCAGAATGATGGGATGGGGAGAGAGGTAGGGGGAGGGTTCAGGATGGGGAACCCATGTAAATCCACGGCTGATTCATGTCAATGTATGGCAAAACCACTACAATATTGTAAAGTAATTAGCCTCCAACTAATAAAAAAAAAAAAAAAGGGAAAAAATATTCTGCTGTGCAAAAGCTTTTAGGTTTGATTGGTCCCACTTGTTTATTTTGGTTTTTATTTTCATTGCTTTAGGAGGTGGTTCATAGAGGATCTTGCTGTGATTTATGTCATAGAGTGTTCTATGTTTTCCTCTAGGAGTTTTATAGTTTATGGTCTTACATTTAAGCTTTTAATTCACTTTTAGTTTATCTTTGTATATGGTGCTAGAAAGTGTTCTATTTTCATTCTTTTACATGTAGTTGTCCAGTCTTCTCAGCAGCACTTATTGAAGTGCTGCTTCAATAAGCACTTATCTTTGTCTGATTGTATATTCTTGCCTCCTTTGTCAAAAATAAGGCATCCATAGGTGCGTGGGTATCTCTCTGGGCTTTTGATCTTGTTCCATTGGTCTACATTTCTGTTTTTGCGTGTGTGTGCCAGTACCATACTGTCGTGATGACTACAGCTTTGTAGTATGGTCTGAAGTCAGGAAGGTTGATTGTTCAAGCTCCCCTCTTCTTTCTCAAGATTGCTTTGGCTATTCAAGTCTTTTGTGTTTCCATACAAAGACTTTTTTGTTCTAGTTCTGTGAAAAATGCCATTGGTAATTTGATAGGTATTACATTGAATCTGTAGATTACATTTTGTAGTATAGTCATTTTCACAATATTGACTTTTCCAACCCTGGAACATGGAATATGTCCGTATCTACTCATGTTGTCTCTGATTTCTTTCATCAGTGTCTTCTCTGTATACTGTTCTTTTGTCTCCTTCAGTTCAATTCAGTCGCTCAGTCATGTCCGACTCTTTGCGACCCCATGAATCGCAGCACGCCAGGCCTCCCTGTCCATCACCAACTCTCGGAGTTTACTCAAACTCATGCCCATCGAGTCGGTGATGCCATCCAGCCATCTCATCCCCTGGCGTCCCCTTCTCCTCCTGCCCCCAATCCCTCCCAGCATCAGGGTCTTTTCCAATGACTCAACTCTTCACATGAGGTGGCCAAAGTACTGGAGTTTCAGCTTCAGCATCAGTCCTTCCAATGAACACCCAGGACTGATCTTAGGCAGGCTTATTCCTAGGTATTTTAAGACAACCCTCAGACTAGGAAAAATAATAGCAAATAAAATAAGTGACAAAGGATTAATTTAAAATATATACAAGCAGCTCATACAATACCAGAAAAACAAACAACTTAATCAGGAAATGGGCAAAAGACCTAAACAGACATTTCTCTAAATACAGATGGCTAATAAACACATAAAAAGATGCTCAGCATCACTCATTATTAGAGAAATGAAAGTCAAAACAACAATGAGATATGGGTGAGAATGGCCATCATCAAAAAATCTACAAACAGTAAATGCTGGAGAGGTTGTGAAGAAAAGGGAACCCTTTTGTACTGTTGCTGGGAATGGAAATTTAAACAGCCACTATGGAAGACAATATGGAGATTCCCTAAAACACTAAGAATAAAACCACCATATGACCCAGCAATCCCACTACTAGGCATATACTCTGAGGAAACCAAAATTGAAAAAGACACATTTAACCCAATATTCATTGCAGATCTATTTACAATAGCCAGGACACAGAAGCAACCTAGATGTCCATCAACAGATGAATGGATAAAGAAGTTGTGGTACATATATCCAATGGAATATTAATCAGCCATAAAAGGGGACACATCTGAGTCGGTCTTAATGAGGTGGATGAACCTAGAGCCTATTATACAGAGTGATGTAAGTCAGATAGAGAAAAACAATTATTGTATACTAATATATATATATATATGGAATCTAGAAAGACAGCACTGATGAACCTATTTGCAAAGCAGCATGGAGACACAGGCATTGAGAACAAACTTACGGACATGGCTGTGGGGTGGGGGAAAGGGGAGGGTGGGAGGTATGTAAAGACTAACATGGAAACATACATTACCTCATGTAAAGTAGATAACCAATGGGAATTTGCTGTAGGACTCAGGGAACTCTAACTGGGGCTCAATAACAACCTAGAAGAGTGGGGTGGGGAGACAGGTGGGAGGGATGTTCACGTGGGAGGGGACAGGTAAACCTATGGCTGATTCATGCATAGAAATCAATGAAAACTGTAAAGCAATTACCCTCCAATTAAAAATAAATTAAAAAAAAATTCTGGGAGCAATGATAAATTCACCCATAATTTCACCATCTCACTCTCTTACTTCTACCATGTTCATGCACCAAACTACAGTTTATACGTAATTTTACACAACTAAAATAATATTTACATGAAATGGTGTGTACTTTAAAATTTTGCTTGGTTTCATGTTGTAAATATTCATTTTTATACCATACTATAGGCTTTATGACAATCATTTCTGATGCCTATGTAATCTTTCTTTAGATTTCTTATAATTAATCTTGCTATCAAACATTAATGTGGCTTTTTATTTTTCTTATTTAAACAATTCTGTGAGGGATATCTTTGCACATATAGATTTTCTAAACTTTGGTTATTTTGTTAGGATGATTATTATTATTATTCCTTCTCCATCTCTTTTATAAGTTCCGCCTCCACCATCCACTTTTCAACAGTCAGGATTCTCTTGGGTTTCACGAATAATTCTCTTTCTGCACTGTTCTTCTCATCTGGGTGAAATCATCCATAATCAAGGCCTTACTTTCTCCAGGGCCCCAGACCTATATATGTTAGCCAGAAAACATATATCCACCAAAACCTCAAATATTTTCACAAGCAGTAAACACAAACTTCTAGAAATTACTCTGCTTTCCAGGTGGACATGTAATGGCACCCAGGTAAAGGCACCAAGATTCATCCAATCTCTGAGGTTGGCAACTACACTAGGAATCTCTTCTCTCTCTCTCCTCCATATCCAATAGGTCTCAAGTCCTCCTTAACACTGTCTTAGAAATCTCTTCCACACCTTGGGGTGCTTCTCTTACTGGCTCCCTCATGGTCACTGCTTTGTTTTAGGTCTTTATCACCTTTTACTTATATAATAATTGTCTGCAGTTGGTTTCCATGCTGACAATTTACCACTGTAACCCATCTGATCTTAAGCAAAGTTTGTCCAATTAAGTATTTTATTAGTTTTTTCTCTTGCTAATATCATTGTCCAACTTCAGCATGTATCAGAATCACCTGGAGGACTCGTTAAACCAGAGTTTTCTGGGTCCCACCCTCCAAATTTTTGATTTAGTAGATCTGGGGTCAGGCCAGAGAATCTGTGTTTCTAAGAAGTTCCTAGGGGATGCCAAAGCTGCTAGTCTGGGGACAACTCATTGAAATCTGCTAGTCTGTAAAATAATATTGATAATCTAATAATTGACAATCTAATTGTGCATATTTTAAAATTTGGACTCACTTTACTCATCCAGCCTTACTTTGTAGAGCTGACCACTGAAAATGACTTTTCTGCCTGCTGAAATTACCGACTATGCTATCTCCTAACTGCTTTCAGAATTGCCCCTCCTTGTAGATGGTTGCCAGAGTTGCCCTTGTATCCAAGCCGCCTTTTTCTGTTGAGAAATCAGCTGATAACCTTAAGGGAATTCCTATATGTTATCTGTTGTTTTTCCTTGTTACTTTTCATATTTTATCTTTGTCTTTAATTTTTGTGAGTTTGATTACTATGTGTCTCAGTGTGTTCCTCCTTGAGTTTATCCTGCCTGGGACTCTTCTGTGCCTCCTTGACTTAGTCAGCCAATAGTCAGCCAAGACTATTTCCTTTCCCAGTTTAGGCAAGTTTTCAGTATTATCTCTTCAAATAATTTTTTAGGTCCTTTCTCTCTCTCTCTTCCTTCTGGGACCCCTATATTGCATTTAATGTTGTCCCAGAGGTCTCCTGTGTGTGTGCACACTAAGTCACTTCAGTTGTGTCTGACTCTTTGGGACCCCGTGGACTGTAGCCTGCCAGACTCCTCTGTCCATGGAACTGTCCAGGCAAGAATACTGGAGTGGGTTGCCATGCCACCTCTAGGGGATCTTCCCAACCCAGGAATCAAACCTGCATCTCTTGCATTGACAGGGAGATTCTTTACCACTTTGCCAGCTGGGATGAGGTCTCTTAGGTTGTCTTCTTTTCATCCTTTTTGTCTATATTTTGTTTTGGCAGTGATTTCTACCATTTTGTATTCCAGGTCACTTATCCATTCCTCTGCCTCAGTTATTCCTCTATTGATTCCCTCAAGTATACGGTTCATCTTTGTTTATTTGTTCTTTGGTTCTTCTAGGTCTTTGGTAAACATTTCATGCATCTTCTCCATTCTTTTCCCAAGATCCTGGATCATCTTCCTATCATTATTCTAAATTCTGTTTCTGGAAGGTTGCCTGTCTCCATTTCATTTAGCTGTTTTCCTGGGGTTTTACCTTGTTCCTTCAACTGGGATATAATCTTCTGCCTTTTCATTTTGATTAACTTTCTATGATTCTGGTTTTCAGTTCTGGAGGCCATGGGATTGCAGTTCCTCCTGCTTCTTCTACCTGCCCTCTGGTGGATGAGGCTAAGAGGCTTATGCAAGCTTCCTGATGAGAGGGACTGGCAGTGGGTAAAAGCGGCACTGTCTCTGGTGTGCCTGACCATGCTCAGCAAGACTGTAATCTGATTGTCTGGTGATGGGTAGGGCTGTGCTCCCTCCCTGTTGGTTATTTGACCTGAAGCAACCTAACTCTGGAGTCTGTGGTAGGGCTAATGGCAACCTCCAAGAGGGCTTACACCAAGGGGCACCTCCTGGGATGCTGCTGTCAGTGCTCCTGTCCCCATGGTGAGCTGCTGCGGACCCATGCTTCTGAAAAAGAACCTCTGACACTAGCAGGGAGGTCTGGTTCACTCTCCTGTGAAGTCACTGCTCCTTTCCCCTGGGTTCTCGTGCACACAAGATTTTGTGTGTGCCCTCCAAGAGTGTTTCCCCCAGTACTGTGGAAGTCCTGCAACCAAATCCCACTGGTTTTCAAAGTAAGATTCCCTGGGGATTCCCAGTTCCTTTTTTGGATCCCAAGGCTGGGAAGCCTGGTGTGGGGCTCAGAACCTTTACAAAAATGGGAGAACTTCTTTGGTATTACTATTCTCCAGTTTGGAGGTCTCCCACCCAACAGGTAAGGGGTTTGATTTTGTTGTCATTGTGCCCTTCCTACCATCCTGTTGTAGCTTCTTTGTTTTTAGATGTGGGGTATCTTTTTTTGGTGGTGTCTAGCATCCTCCTGTCAATAGTTGTTCACCACCTAGTTGCAATTTTGGTGCCCTCACAGGAGATGAGTGCAGGTTCTTCTATTCCACCACCTTGAACCTAATTAGCACAAGTTTTCTTTTTCTATTGGCAAATAACTAAACGAAGTCACAAACTCAAATATGCATGTAGACCAAGTAGGGAGTCAAGAATGCATGAAACAAGAGAATGACAACATGAAGAGAGTTCTATTTAAAGGTTCAGCCTCTCCCCAGCTCCTCACTGTTATTATCCTCATGAAACTATTGTTAAGACTTCTGATGTTTTTCAAAAGAAGCCAGAAATCCAGATTTCTAAGCAAAATCTCCAGATCCTTAGATATGTGCAATGGATTCAAAAAATTTTCAACAATGAAACCATATGATGTCTGAACTCAGTCCAAGGCCCATAAGTTTGCAACATAGAGTTGCACTGTGTTCTTCTCAAAGGGAAGATCAATGTCAGTTCCTTAATGCAGCTTCCCTAGTATGCATGCTACCCACAACCATACTCTCAATTTGCATACAGCACACACGTACACACACATACAGCCTTAGTGATGCTGTCCTTTCTGATCTTACGACACTTGGTGAAAATTTATATGAAAGCATTTATTTCAATTAAACTGTTTGTACAAATACTAGTCTTCACTACAAAGCAGCTCAAGAACAGAAACTAGATCTTACACTTTATTCTTATTTCCAAATGCAGTGTGCCTAAGAAATGGGTATGAAGGTGCTCTTGTTTCTTCATACAGAAAGAAACAAGACAGACTGAATGAACAACTAAATGTAAACTCTTTTATGACATGGCAAACAGCGTTTTGCTTCACATACCATAACTGCCCTTTTTGGACTTTCTCAGTGACATGTTAGATTTCTCACAATGAAACAAACACCTAGAGTTCAGCCACACTTTCAACAGATGCACAGAAAATGTTGGTCTAAGTCATCTAATATAAACACTGGATGTATTTGCATCAAGCAGCATTATCTTGGTGTGTCTTTCAAGAGGGAAATGATGAGTGTGATTCATGACAATGACTAAAGGCATCAGTATTCCCTTATCATAACTCCAGGTAATCTTTCACAAGCATGCAATTAATCACAGTGTTTGGAAACAGGAAGATTTATGCATCAATCCAAGAGCCAGCTGTCTCCTATCTATTTAATAATTTTAAGAAATCTTCCCGAACAAAAACAACAAGAAAAAAAAACACTCTGTAGTATGCCTGTCAGAAAGAAAGTCAAACCAGAAAATTTTTTCTTTAGCATCCTTTGGTTCTGGAGTTGTCTAGTTCCTAGGCCAATGTGTGACTTGACAATCATCAAATATAAAACTAAAATTGAATTTAACCGCTTTCTTGAGTCCTTTTTTCCTAATAAGGAAAAGGTATTGCCAATGGTGCCCTTTGATTCATACTTTCAGTGTCAATAAAATTCATTTCAGAGAGTAATGCAAAGTCAGGTTTCTCTTTCATCTTGACTAAGCATTAAACCATGGAGAAATAAAAAACACTTTAAGATAACAGTGATTTTCTTTAATTATAAACTGTAACTTCATAACCTGTAAGGCTTTTATTAGCCAAGGTCCATCCATTCTAATCAGGCTGCCCTCACACTGGAAAATTTCACACCTGTGTAATTAAAGCTTCTGATTCTGCTGACAGCATCCTTCAGTTTCCAGAGCCCTTATCAAGTCATCAAGCAGAATATGATAGCCCTATATCCTGCCTTCTGTGCGCTTACATTTTAGTAGAGGAGTTAATCTCTACTGTTTTAGCTTACTCTTCCCCTAGAGCCAATGATATCAATCAATATACAAGAAGAAAAAATAAATTACCAGGTGAAATTATATTTTAAAGTATTTAAATAGGGTCATCTATCTTTAGTTCACCTTTTCCCATTCACATTGACTATCCTTCATGCTCATATATAGCACATTGATTTTTACATTATGGATGAAGATTTTCTTTAGGAAAATGCATCTAATTTCCCAGATCCTCCAATATAAAGTGCTTAAAGACAAAAGGTAGTGGCTGAGGATGTTGTTATAACTACCTGTTCTCTTTCTGAACACCTTCCCATCACGAGCTAGACATGAGACTGGAATTCATATCATGGTTCCCTATTTGAAATTGCCCAGGCAACCAGAACAGAATCTACCCAGTCTTGCTCTGTACAACCTTTTTTTTCTCTTTTCTCATTTTCTGTTGGTCAGTTTCAACATGTTCCTGAAGCATGTTTTTGATCATGATTTTTCCCTTATGGAGAAAATTTAACTTTGATTTTAACTACTCTGTACATTTTTTCCAAAGCTGTTGAGCAATATGACCCTAATTTTACTTCCTCAGAAGAGGAAAAGAGAGAGGAACACTGGCCCTGAGCCCAGGTGTCCTGACCCAGCGGCCTGACTAGTTGACTGCTCCTGTTATAATCTCAAGGTCAATGAACTCTGGCTATTGCCCTTAGCATGCAATTGGAGAGCTGTACCTTCTCCCTTTGAAAAAATCTTCTTGCTGATTTGTTTTTATTTCAGCTTAGACATTCTATTCTATCTGTTCCAGGAAGACCAAGTTGCTGTTGGTGCTTTTATACATCTTCCACTTAAATACCGAGTTTTTAATGATATGACAGTGTTTCCCCACAGACACTCTCCTATTACTCAATTTCACATGGATCTACATTATAACTTTAAAACATAAAGGGAAAAGTTAAGCCCATGCAAAAAGAACCAAATCTTCAGAATGTGCCTTCAAACTTACTTTCTCTTTCTTGTCTATCACAATGAATCACGAATCAGTTTACCCTAACTAATCATGCCAGCAAGTCCTCTGCAGTTCGTTCGTACCAGTAGCTCATTTTGTACCATTATATGTATTCCCAATAAATATTCCTGACACATTTCCTTGCATTTTTCTAGAAATATCATTTGATAACAAACTCCTTGAGGTCAATGACCTTTGCTTTCTTTAAAATTTCCTTCACCAGACATCAGCACGATCCTGGATTTGGAGTCAGTAATTCCACCATTTACTGGTACTGGGACCTTGATACTTTCATAATCCCACAGAGGCTGGTTTCTTGTCATTAGATGGGGATGATCATGCCACTTGTCCTGTCACTCAAAGCCAGGATTATGGGTGATGGTCCCATAAAGTATAATCTGCCAGGCCACTTTTCAAACCACCAGGGCTCACACAGATGCTCTAAAAATCATCCAACTAAGTACTGCTGTCACACAAACTAGCAAATATTTAAGATAAGTCATACAAGACAGTTGGTTTCACCACTCTGACTGTAGTCAACTAAAATGCATTTTAAGTTTTCATCTTTTTCTATCCTCATGAATAAGCTGGAGTTTTAAACACAAATGCAGAAGGAAGGGAGACACCAAAAATGTAAAAAGAAGACCTAGCATAAGGTTATGTAAGGTGTGCTGAGGACTGTAGGAAACTGGAGGGTCCATGTCTTCCCAAAGTGTGGCGCTCACACCGGGTCCAATTAATTGTACCACGCAGAAAGGTAAGCCAAATATTTTAAGAAAAGCAGCAATCCATATTTCTGTAAGCAAAATATGTAGAGTTTTTACTGTTGGCCTTTCAATCAGTTATTAGACGTATAATAGTCAAATTCATCATTGATAGATTTGCCCCATGGATCACAAGAGTTTGCAATCTCTGTTGCAAGGCTTTCAACAACCGAGTTTGCATGGATGACCAAGAAATAACTCTGAACTCTAGTAAGAACTCATTCCGAACCAATATTTTAAGGGACTATTCAAAAGAAGCATAAGGCCTAGTCCTTGTTATCAAAGCAGAGGACCTAATAATAATTAAGCACCTAACATCCACTTTGCAGAAGTAAATAGTTTGCTTTAATATAATCTTTATGAACTTACCAAGTGGTTACTATCACACTCATTCTACTGATGAATTAACCTTAAGGTACAAGGAGTGACTTGCCCAAGAGAACATGGCATTAACCAGTTCAGTTCCGTTCAGTCGCTCAGTCGTGTCCAACTCTTTGCGACCCCATGAATCGCAGCACGCCAGGCCTCCCTGTCCATCACCAACTCCTGGAATCTACCCAAACCCATGCCCATCAAGTCGGTGATGCCATCCAGCCATCTCATCCTCTGTCATCTCCTTCTCCTCCTGCCCCCAATCCCTCCCAGCATCAGGGTCTTTTCCAATGACTCAACTCTTCACATGAGGTGGCCAAAGTACTGGAGTTTCAGCTTCAGCATCAGTCCTTCCAATGAACACCCAGGACTGATCTCCTTTAGGATGGACTGATCGGATCTCCTTGCAGTTCAAGGGACTCTCAAGAGTCTTCTCCAACACCATAGTTCAAAAGCATCAATTTTTTGGCACTCAGCTTTCTTCACAGTTAATGGCAGAATAATAATTTTAGCTTCATTCTGGCTATTGCAAAAACTCAAGTATTTCTACCATGGAAAGAAACTGAGTCAAACATTAAAGTCTTGGGGGATAACTGAAGTTTAAGTTCAGTGGTGGAGACACTGTGATAAGGCTTTAGAGAAAAGAACAAAATAATACAATGATGAGAAATACGATACTCTCAAGACATATAGGAGGATTGGAGCCTTGGGTTAGTTAAGATTTGGATGAATGGAGGAGGAGTAGAAGGAATAGCATGAAGGAAAGCCAGGGTAAATATGAATAACTTACCAGGTCCTAATATCCTAATCAAGTCTCTCTCTCACAGATGCAGGAACATCCTCAGGCTTCAATTAAGGAATGTCTGTTGGTTTTGCTTGCCTCATTGTTTCCCCACCTTTTGGTAACATCATGCTTTCATGGTCTTTCCTTTGCAGAAACGACTGTCATTCTTCTCCCCTGGAGCTTCATTAACGCTGTAGCAAGAGCCCTCAGGGCATGCTCAGATACACTGATCTAGAAGTGAAAGGGCGTCAACCCCCAGAGGCAGCACAGGGCTACTGGTGTACCTTCTATACCTTGAGTAGACAACACTGCTCTTCAGAAGGCACCAGACAGATGGACCACCCGTAGCTCACAATGGTGGAACACACCTTTGCATGGTTGTCCTCTCCTCTGACTCACCCTTGCTTGTCCCCCTACTGCTGCTCCCTGGAAACACTTCCCAAATGAGCTGCCTGTTACAAGTTCTTATTTATGCTCTGCCTTGGAGAAAACCCAAGTGAAGACAGTTCTTCATACTGAGACGCCGACACTGCTCTCTGCCCATCCTTCCCAAGGCGAGATTATGCAACTTTCCCTCTGTCACTCATCTATCCTCTGTGTGTGTGTATTAGCACTCAGTCATGTCCAACTCTTTGCGACCCCGTGGTCTGCAGCCTGCCATGCTCCTCTGTCCATGGAATTTTCCAGGCAAGAATACTGGAGTGGATTGCATTTTCTACTCCAGGGGATCTTCTCAACCCAGGGGGAAGATGTCGCTTATGTCTCCTTCATTGGCAGGCGGATTCTTTACCCGCACCACCTGGGAAGCCCCAGTTTATCCTCCACTCATCCAATAACATTCTTGCTCCACTTGTGTATTGCAGCTAGCATCCATTTCTGTTCCTTACCACCAAATAACTTGCATATATTTATAGGTTTATTTCAAGTGGACCCATATTATACCTTTGAATAATAGGAGAAAAGTTATACATATATACAAACATACAAACCTTGCTGGTGATCAGTGTGGTTATTACTTTAGATGGCAAGAAATTCTGAAACATCTGACAGTATTATTAAGTTGCTCTTAAAAAACGAACATTATGGATGAGCTGTACAGTCATCTGGCAAATGATTCATGGTGTTTCTGCCAATGCCCACACCTGGCATGTTGAAGTGCTACAATCCAGCATTTCCCTGACGACTGCCTGGGCATCTAAAACTAAGACTCCATATGATTTTATGCCTTCTCTATTAGCTCACCCACCATTCTCTGAAATCATTACCTTCTGTCATTTCTTACTTAAGGTCCACTCCCATGATAGAGCAATCTTTGGAGGAAAACACAAATTGCTTTTTACTTTTCCAGGTAAGGAACTGGAGAACAGATGCAAGATTCAAATACATGGTTTCCCAAGACTCTTTTTATACAGTAAATCATACAGCTTTCCAGTGCCACTTGAAATAAACAGGCTAGATTCCTATTAACTCCAATTATATCTATCATCCATTCAGTTATCTAGCTATCATCCTACTTTCTTCCTATCATCCGTCTTCTACCTAAATACTAAGTGATTCCAAATACACATGTATAGTCCTGAAAAGTGGCCATTTTTCTAAAATCTGCATTTGAAATTGCAAATAGAACAATCTACATTACTCTGGTGCATCTGGTCCTTGTTAATTCGTAATCTGTTGTATCTTTTATTGTCATGATTTCTCCAGATGTGTGGGTCTAACTCATAAGTTAATATATTACATAAACTACACTAAAAGAACTGCTGAAACAGAGTTGAGACTCCTGGACTCACAGCACTCCTCCATACAGGAGCAGTTTAAGTCTAGCTGACCCGATGCCAAGGAGATCATAAAAATCCACTGACTAAGAAACTTGCAAATGAGTCCAAGACGCCCCTGCCCCTGCTCGGGGATGGGGTGGGGTGTGTTTTACACTCTGTTGAATTTATAAAAAGAAAAAAAAATGCTAAGAAAAATCCAACTTAACCAAAGATGAATAACTGTTTGAGAACTTTGTTAATACTCCACACAGTAATGGGCCTTTTATCTCCTAAAATAGAATCATGAACAAGGGGTTTGCTTTTAAACAATGCTTTAAAAATAGAACTTGCCATTTGGAAAGTTTCTTAAGGTTTTCTAGAACAGTGGCTTCCAAATGCAGCCCATCATTAGAATCACTCAGCGGGGCTGTCAATTTAAAAAAAAAAGAAGATTCCAGGGTCCCACAGTAAACCTACTGAAGCAGAATCTCTGGCAGGTAGGACCAAGTTTCCCTGGTGATTCTGATACTCAGCCAGGTTTTAAAACCATGCATGCCTAGAGTCTCGAGTCTGAGCATTAAATATTGCCTTAGCAGTTAAAATTTTAGTGCCTGTGATTATAACTTTATTCTATTAATTTCCTTTGGATTTATGTTTTGGAAGAAAAACCTGGATGGGAAATCATTGGACCGTTATTGTGTCCAAATCCTCCATTTTGAAAAAGCCCTTCGAAAAGTTTAAATAAAGACTTTCTATGATAATTTGATCCTTGATTACTGTAGTTCTGATAGCTCTTCTGTGGGGGACAGGCCCCGGGGAGGGGGAAGATGTGAAGTTATTTCCAACCTGGCTGAATCATCGGGATTGAGTCAGAAAGCTGGAAAGGATGAGGAGAGACCATCTGGCTTTGTCCCTGTCTTCATGTGGTTGTGATTTGCTTCTAGGAATTTCAAGGCAGGGAGAGTTCACATCTTGTGTTTCGCATCTCAACAGTGAATAAATTCTTCCTTAGGCCCACTTGGTGCAGCTAGGAAGCTGGCATGTCCCAACCCCAAATGAACAGTAAAAGATGATTTTTCCCTAACCTCTCCCTAAGGTATCCCCTAAAACCAAAAAACTACACTTAAAACAATATGAAAGGATGGATTATAATCCAAACATAAGCATGACACCATAAAGAGAACCGTAGACTGAGTCAGGATATCAAGATAGAAGTCCCAACATTGCTGCTAACAAAAATAGCCAAGTCAGGCCAGCCATAAATATCCTTATGTTTTCATTTCTCCATCTCCAAGTTGAAGAAATTAAACCCTTTGTGGCTTGATGTTGTATATACAACACTTATTTAATCCCTCATGGAGGCCTTGAGTGTACCACTCAATGGCTACATACTGGGTAAAAGCAGGAAATAATAAGACAAATATGCTCCCTGACCACAAACAGTTTACAGTCATAAGGAAAACAGACAAATAATGAACAAACAGTGCCTATGTAATTACATTGACACTATTTCTGAGGAGGAAAAGAAAGATGGTGAGGCACTCTAAAGGAACTATTTAGGCTGTAATCTTTCCTACCCTAGACAGCACACCTGGCCCTTTAAATCACTGAAGTGTGGAAAGGCAGATGGCTGTGCATTCCAGGAACTCTCCAAATGAACTGATTTACCCATGAGTATGAAACTGATCAGTCTTATCAGATTTTGGCAGCTTCTAGATAATTGTAGACATATACTTTGTAAGGAAGTATCCACACTCTGCTTGCAGGGCTAGGTAGCTATGTAAATATCTTCTAAGAAAACTAACAGGGTCTCCAAACTTTAAAAACAAAAGATGTGACCTCAGTGTCAACATTATCCCTTGGCTAGGAACTAACGGCAAGGTCAAAGTCATAAACTAAGGCCCATTAACTTCACTTAGAAAAAATGTTTCATGGCCACAAAATAAACTACTAACATTGGCTCTTCTCCCAAGCATGAGATGATTGTAAAGGAACCCAAGAGCATATGGAAAGCTTGGTGAAATTTATCTCCAGTCATGGAAAACATCTACTGTGGTATCCTACTTGTTAAATACTGGGGTGGTAAGGTTAACCCAAGCTTAATAAATTCCATTAACAAGACATTAGTTTACACCAGATCACATTTGTAACCTCAATGATGTCTTTAAGTCAGCTGCCACATAAGATATACCCTCACAACTACGTGCAGTAGATGGGGTGATCTATCCATCTGAAAGAAGAAAACTACAGGCTAAAGAAGTGACTGAATCATTTCCAAGTTACGTAGCTAATTGGCAAACATGCAGACATATGTGTCCATACACACACACATACAGACACCACATGTCTCTATGTCAAAAGGCTGCTATATAGACACTGTGCTAGGCTGCTTCAGTCATGTCCGACTCTTTGCGACACTATGACAGTCCACCAGGCTCCTCTGTCCATAGGATTCTCCAGGCAAGAATATTGGAGTGGGTTGCCATGTGCTCCTCCAGGGATCTTTCCACCCAAGGATCAAACTCAAGTCTCTTACATCTCCTGCTTTGGCAGGCAGGTTCTTTACGATTAGAGCCACTTGCGAAGTCCACATAGACACTAATAGTGAATTCCAAAAACAACAGATGACATGGAAGAAAACACATAGACTAGATTACACAGAAGATACATGGAATGGAATAGACCACAGCTAGTCTCTAATCATCCTGTAAAAGTCCACTGTATTCTTTCACAGAAAGCTGAGTTGCCAGGTCTACACTAAATGCCAAGGTAGGTAAACATCCAGAAAAATATCTTAGGGCAGATCCCTCAGTCCTTGGTCTAATTTCATTTGAAATCTTTCATTATTACTGTTGTTGCTATAAGCAGCAGCATCACTACCATGATTTTTTTTTTTTTTACTGTTTTGGAATGGAAACTCAAACTCCAATAACATGGAGCTGGTCATGTGATAATGATGATAAACACTTGTCTGTCACCTGAGGTACATTCTGGGCAATCCTTCATATGCGTACCTGTAATTTAATGTTCAAATGCTTTTAAACATACCATCAGAGAATCAGAGACTGCAGATGGGTTAGTGTTCAACACATGTCAATATAGAACTCAGATTCAATCAGCTGAATTGATCTCACTGGGTTAACAAATTTTTTTATTCTATAACAGATTGAGTAGTGAACTTTTAAAAATATCTTTTCCTCTCAGCAATTATGCAAAATGCCCAGACATTGTAGTTAAATAGGGTTAGGCATTACGAAGAACTTATTTTTGTTCTGGTAAGAACAATTCATAATCTATTCACTAGAATCATTGATGGACACCAGTTCATTCAATAGGTCATTGTGTTTCCTGTAATTCAGTCTTCCCACACTTTTTCACAAGTGCAGTCATTGACTGGGTCCCACTTCGAGGAAGACAAACCCTTGAAGAAACAATAACCACAGCTTTTATCAACTGGACCCTGGAAAACACAGCCCAGCACATCGTAGGGGTAAAAGGCAGTGCCCCGACCTGCATCTTTGAAAGCAGGGCTTATAAATAGCCCAGGGCACTTTCCTGTTTGGAGAGCTCAGTAACAGCTGTTCATAGCACACATTTCTTTCATACTTCCCTCCCTGCCACAAAGAAAATACAAACTAAAACTGGATGAAGGAATGGACATTATTCAACATTAATGTGCCTTCAAAAATAGCACAGGAAGAGTCATAGACACAATGAAGGGAAAAATGAGGAAAACTTAGGAGGAGTAGAGAGAGTAGAGAGGAGATACTTTTAAATAATGATAAATTTAAACTAAGCAGGAAGGCAAGACGAAAAGGGCAGGATTTGTAAAGGTTGTCTCTCAGAAGTGATATGAAAAGGGCATTGTAGCAGAAATTAGAAAAATCAAGGCTTTTGTTGGTGCTGATGGGAATTAGTCATGCCCCCATTCTTGGGCATGCCCCCAAACATCTCCAGGTCTCTTCCATAAAATGGGCAGAGGGTAAAAGAGACAGAGTTGGACAGTCTGTAAGAATTCCTTCTAATTCCAAAAATGTTATATTGTGTGAACCTATAGAGAAGGTTGGCTAGTGGCGGGAGGAGCTGGAAGGAATGCTGGATTCACCTGCCAAATATGTAAGTTCCAGTCCCCTTGGGAAGGGTATTAAGGGATTTGAAGATGAGGCAGACTGAAGCACATCCAGCTTCATGGTCATTGCTTTGCCCCTCCTAGGACGGCTGCTTAAATGGATAATAAGAAAGCTGTCCTCAACCTCCTGGCTACAACAGAAGCACCAAGGGAGCCCACAGTCTAATTCTCAGAGATCCATAACCATAAAATTCCCTTCTATCTTCTGTGGTGCCCAAAGAATGTTCCTCCCCAGGGCTCACAAATTCAAGATGGCAGAATGCACACCCTTTGACTAGAGGCCACATGACCTGTGTTGGTAAGTTGCTTAGTATTTCCCTGACCTTCAACTATTGCTGTTGCTCCTTTTAATTTTCCAAAATGGAGACACAAATGCAGTTACAAGCTTTAAATGTAGTTATCAAGTACATGGCACAGGGTTAAACACTCAGTAGACATTATCTTCTAGTATTTGTTAACATTTTTACAGAGTATTTTACTTACTTAGCTTGAAGTAATGTTTGTCTGTTTTCCCAGGTCTTTTGACCTCCTGAATCACTCTAACACCTTCCATGGGAAAAAGAAAGTCTTCTGGCATGGGATGGTCAAGCAGCAGTTGCCTGCACATTGACATGAGCTCTATTAAGCAGGCAAAAATCAGGCTGTATCCCTAATGTGGACCACTTAGTACTCGGTAAGTCACTTCAGTCGTGTTCGACTCTTTGCGACCCTTTGTAGCCCACCAGGCTCCTCTGTCCATGGGATTCTCCCAGCAAGAATACTGGAGTGGATTGCCAAGCCTTGCTCCAGGGGATCTTCCCAACCCAGGGATTTGAACCCAAGTCTCTTGTGTCTCCTGCACTGGCAAGCGGGTTCTTTACCACTAGTGCCACCTGGGAAGCCCTGGTCCACTTAGTGAGCAAATCTAAACATTTGAAACCGGGACTCCAAGTTTATGATTAGACTTCCCTAGGGCAACAAATGCACATTTTTCTATCCGGCCTAGACATGCAAAGTGTTTCCCTTACCTCTCACCCCTCTCATCATGAGGAACATACACCTGTATGTTGGGAGTGTCATCAGATGGGATATTTCCTCTACTACTTCTGCTTCTGTGAAATGTGCTGAGAAATCAGTCAATAATATATGGAAACTATAGGTATAAATGCTCGTCTAAAGTCAGGATCCTAACGTTCATGTCTGCTTTTTCTGCAGATATGAGGTTAGATCATCTGAAATGGCTCTCAAAGGACAAATTATTTTACATGAGAGAAAGACACTCTGAGAAATTAGTCTATGTTCAGGGAGATAAAAATTAAAAATGGGTTACAAAGGGGATCTTTCTGGGAAGACCTGGGAGAAAAAAACAATCTTTTATCCAGAAGGACTCATGGAAGTTCTCATATGAAAGCAAGGCTTTGGTAGTACTGTATTTTTAGTCATCTTCACTTCTAACTCACATTGACATGGTCATTCTACAGTAAAGTAGAATCAGAGAATTTTAAAGTAGCAAGAAAGAAACCAAACAAAATCTTTAGTTGAATATCTTCCTTTTACTTTCCCAGGTAACTACAGCTGAGCTTTAAACAACACTGGTTTGAACTGCGTGAGTTTTTCCCTTATATGTGATTTTTTTCATGGCTGAAGGCTATTGTAGGTAGCCTTAGTTGAATCCTCAGATGTGAACTGGAGCTATGGGGGCAACTCAGAGACAGAAAGATGCTTCAGGAGCAGGCAGAATACCCAGAAACCCAAGATTCAATCTGAGTGGTAGAAACTGTGATAATCAACTCTGTTAACCTACGGATTCTATTACACAGAGATCTAGGCAGAACTAGGCAGGGAATTCCCAGTGTGCTGGGCAAGGGTGGCTATGGAAGAGTGGCAGAAAACAGGCTTATGATGCTGACAGAACAGGGACCCAGGGGTCTCAGAGACAGGACCAGTGCTATAAAGGGTCAAGGACCTCCTCTTGGCAATCTAATGATTTCTGACATAATTTCCCAAATGTCCAAGTTAGGAGTACTCATGACATGAGTGCTGGGAGTACTCATGACATTCTGGCTGTGCCACCATCAGTGATCGACACCCTGGAGCTAGATGCAGCCCCGGTGCTTCAACCACCCTTACTCCCACATCCTGAGTGAAGTCTAGGACACAGGTCCCCAGCGAGGCCAAGAATGGGCCACTGAGCGTAGTTATGGTGATGCCAGTTTCTCTAGAGCCCTAAAGGAGCACTTATTCTCAAGCGATTCCAAAGCTGGTCCAGAAAGCAACACAAGTGACCCCTCTCAACACTGTTTCCAGATTCCTCAGGCCTGCAGAGTGAGCAGTTAACACTTGCTCCATGGCAATAATGGTATGTGCAGAAAAGTCCAAGAGAATCACCAAGGTTATGTCTGAATCAAAACACATCTCTAAGCAACTGAAGCCAGGTGGGAACGAGAAAGAATGGTGTAGGGCAAAGGCAAAAAAGGTCCCACCCAAAATTTAAAGCACGATCTCCATTGTACAGAGCATGTTCTACACCATCAGCATAAGGAACAAGGTACAGAGCCAAGAGACTTAGGGTTTATTTGAATGCAAAGTCGAGTGAAGGGATAGGAAAAGAGAGCAGCTCATGCATCATCGTTCAGCTTTATATCAGTATGTTTAATACCTGTGGGCATAACCCACCAGACCCAGGCTGCTAGCCCTAGGAAAACACCACTGACACAGTTAACAACAGAGTTTCTGGTGCTCAATTTCAAGGCAATGTTCCTTTTTAGCCAAGTCATCAGAGACTCAAGCACTGTCCATTTGCTTTGTATTTACTGAGTTCATAATCTGTTTTGTGAAGAACTGTGATTTTCCCTCAAGGAGAGGTCCTTTTAAAAAAAAAAGTAGGTTTTGCATATAGGGTTATCATTACCATCTTTCTAAATTCCATATATATGTGTTAGTATGCTGTAATGTTCTTTATCTTTCTGGCTTACTTCACTCTGTATGATGGGCTCCAGTTTCATCCATCTCATTAGAACTGATTCAAATGAATTCTTTTTAACGGCTGAGTAATATTCCATGGTGTATATGTACCACAGCTTCCTTATCCATTCATCTGCTGATGGGCATCTAGGTTGCTTCAATGTCCTGGCTATTATAAACAGTGCTGCGATGAACATTGGGGTGCACGTGTCTCTTTCAGATCTGGTTTCCTCAGTGTGTATGCCCAGAAGTGGGATTGCTGGGTCATATGGCAGTTCTATTTCCAGTTTTTTAAGAAATCTCCACACTGTTTTCCATAGTGGCTGTACTAGTTTGCATTCCCACCAACAGTGTAAGAGGGTTCCCTTTTCTCCACACCCTCTCCAGCATTTATTGCTTGTAGACTTTTGGATAGCAGCCATCCTGACTTGCGTGTAATGGTACCTCATTGTGGTTTTGATTTGCATTTCTCTAATAATGAGTGATGTTGAGCATCTTTTCATGTGTTTGTTAGCCATCTGTATGTCTTCTTTGGAGAAATGTCTGTTTAGTTCTTTGGCCCATTTTTTGATTGAGTCATTTATTTTTCTGGAATTGAGCTGCAGGAGTTGCTTGTATATTTTTGAGATTAATCTTTTGTCTGTTGCTTCATTTGCTATTATTTTTCTCCCAATCTGAGGGCTGTCTTTTCACCTTGCTTATAGTTTCCTTTGTTGTGCAAAAGCTTTTAAGTTTCATTAGGTCCCATTTGCTTATTTTTGCTTTTATTTCCAATATTCTGGGAGGTGGGTCATAGAGGATCCTGCTGTGATTCATGTTGGAGAGTGTTTTGCCTATGTTCTCCTCTAGGAGTTTTATAGTTTCTATTCTTACATTTAGATCTTTAATCCATTTTGAGTTTATTTTTGTGTATGGTGTATAACACATATATACAGAATTTAGAAAGATGGTAATGATAACCCTATAAGCAAAACAGAAAAAGAGACACAGATGTACAGAACAGACTTTTGGACTCTGTGGGAGAAGGCGAGGGTGGGAAGTTTTGAAAGAACAGCATCGAAACATGTATATTATCTATAGTGAAACAGATCACCAGCCCAGGTTGGATGCATGAGACAAGTGCTCGGGCCTGGTGCACCGGGAAGACCCAGAGGAATCGGATGGAGAGGGAGGTGGGAGGGGGGATCGGGATGGGGAATACTTGTAAATCCATGGCTGATTCATGTCAATGTATGACAAAACCCACTTCAATATCGTGAAGTAATTAGCCTCCAACTAATAAAAATAAATGAAAAAAAAAGTAGGTATGCTTATTTTCCAAAGAAGAACCAGAAGAGATGTCAGGGAAATGCTCAGTTGGAAGTGGGAAAAGAAGAGAACTGATAGAGAGAGAGAGAGAGAACACTAGGAATTTGAAAACTCATCACATGCCCACCTAAGATATCTTATCCACATCATTGAATATTCATTCATTCATTCATTCAATAACTACTGGACATTTTGACATGCTAGGCTCTGTTTTAAGCACTAGAAAAAATGGTTAATAAGAAGCTACTCCTGTGAAGTTTGCTATCTGGCATGGGTGATGGACAAAACACACATAAGTAAGTTTGTTATTAAAGCTAGGTAATGACAATTGCCCTGAATGAAAATATAGGAGGAGTTGGGGTTCTTGAGTGCCTGGCATGAGCTAATTTAGATAAGGTAGTCAGGGATGGCTCTCTGAACAGGGGTCCCTATGATGTGAGGGAAGGAATTTTGACAAGATGTAAAGGGTTAGCTAGCCTTTGCTCTGAGATGTGAGCATAGCTTAAGAACCTCAAGATGAGCAGGTCAGCTAAAGCCACTGGCGCAGGCTAAGGTAGAAACAGGAGACCACTTAGTCACTGCCTCGCTGCAGGGCTTATCATGCATACAGGTCTGCAATATCTTTATGTCCATTCATAAAGGCGTGTGAAAGTTTAATGCATTTCTTTGTAAATGTGCTCATATTTCTTTCCTTTTTCAACAAAAGGTCTCACATATTTATTATGGAGCCAAAGCACTGGAGTAGAAACACTGACACAAAGAGAAAAATTTTTTCCAATAAAACACATACAGCTGTTCAGAGAGTAGTGATGTTCTCAGAGTGATGGCGTGAGATGCAAGAGATCTGGACACAGCATAAATAAGTGTGCCACTTCACGTGCTCATGTGCGGGACTCCTTATAGACTCAGCCTGATTCTTCTTTTCTTGAAACTGTACCTGATTTTATTACCCGTTTTCATGAAAATCCACTGGGGAATGAGATGATCCTGCTTTTGTTTCTTGGCTAAGAATCACTTAATCTTGAAAGTCTTGGAAAAAACACAGCAAGAAGCAAATTCAACTGCACAGAGGATGGCAGAGACTAGAAGAGAGATGAACGCATTTCAATCTCCTTCATGCATTTTTCTTGCTCTTATTGGAGAAGGGTTATTTTTCTATTTCTTCTCTGCGTGACTTCCCCCGGGCGCTCCCAATTTTTTTGCAGGCCTTCTGGAAGGCCTTCCCAGCTAGTCCAGCCAGAATGTTTGCTCCTTTCTCTGACCCAGCTCTTCTTTGGAGTCTGTGTGTGTGTGTGTGTGTGTGCTACTGTGCTCAACTCTTTGCCATCCCATAGACTATAGCCCACCAGGCTCCTCTATCAATGGGATTTCCCAGGGAAGAATACTGGGTTGCCATTTCCTCCTCCAGGGGATCTTGATCAAACCCACGACTTCTGGGTGTCCTGCATTTTAGGAAGATTTTTTACCTACTGAGCCATCAGGGAAGTCTCCTGAGCTGCATAATACCTGCCCCACCAGCACCCAATATAGGATGTAGAATTTAGGTTTCTTTTTGTTTTGCATCTACTTCTATGTCATCTCTGGACAAGCCCTCGGTAAAAATGGAGTCAGAAAAAAAATGTGACTTCTAATTCCAGCCCTTCCACTCACTGGTTGTAAACTAGTTTTTCAAACTTCACTGTAAAATAGAATGTGAGCACTAGTACCTACAGCATGTTTGTAAAGAGGGAACAATATAAACAGGTGTTTGGGCATGGGAACAGATATCAGCAGGGCTGTGGGTTTTTGTAATAAGGGGCTATGCCTTTGATATTCAGTTATGTCCCACAGTACCTATAACACTTTGTTGTCGCTCGGTCACTAAGTGACGTCTGACTCTTTGTGACTCTTTAGACTACAGCATGCCAGGCTTCCCTGTCCTGAGCTATGTGATAGCTCAAAGTCATGTCCATTGAGTTGGTGATGCTATCTAATCATCTCATCCTCTGCTGCCCTCTTCTCCATTTGCCTTCTGTCTTTTCCAGCATCAGGGTCTTTTCCGTTGAGTTAGCTCTTCCCATCAGGTGGCCAAAGAACTGAAGCTTCAGCTTCAGCATCAGTCCTTCCAGTGAATATTCAGGGTTCTCCTTTAGGATTTACTTATTTGATCTCCTTGCTATCCAAGGAACTCTCAAGAGTCTTCTCCAGCACAACAGTTTAAAAGCATCAATTCTTCAGCGCTCAGCCTTCTTTATTGTCCAACTCTCAAATCCATACATGACTTCTGGAAAAACGATAGCTTTGACTAGATGGACCTTCGTCGGCAAAGTGATGTCTCTGCTTATAATATGCTGTCTAGGTTTGTCATAGCTTTTCTTCCAAGGAGCAAACTTCTTTTAATTTCATAGCTGCAGTCACTGTCTGCAGTGATTGTGAAGCCCAAGAAGATAAAATATGTCACTGTTTCCACTTTTCTTTATAACACATTATGCTTCCTATCAATGGTCTTTGAGGATAGTGTTACATGTTCCAGAAAGCGCAGGGTTTAGAATTATCAGAGATAGATTCCTTTCAGGTTCTGTCACTTTCTAGTTATACGACCAAGAATAAAGGTCATGTAACTCCTCTGAGCCTCAAATTCCTCATCTACAAAATAGGAAAAATCATGCTAACCTCACAAGGATATTGGATATAATCCGCAAGATAATATATAGAAAAAAGAAAGCATTTCCTGCTCTAAAACCTCTGATTCTGTGGCTCTTAACTCCTTAATTCTTGATGATTTAATACAAAATTCAGTTATGTGAAGCTGTAATTCTTTTAGAAAGAAATTCATAGACTAAGTACTTTTCTCTGACAACTCCTTCCTGGACTAGAAGACCAGGGATAGTGAGAGCCATTCTGATGTTGCACAGAACAGAAGTCACAAGGAGAAGGCCATTGTTAAGGTACATGTGACTCAGCTCAGGGTTATCAGAACCCCCCATGTATTTCTTTCCAAGGTAAAGGTCATTAATGGACTCTGCACTGGTAAATCTGACAAATCGCTTTGTGTTTATTTCAGCTTAAGTCCCTCTATCTGAAGCAGTCATGTAGTGTTCTATAGATATCTCACCGAATGGCAGGGCAAAGTTGGGTGGAGATAGGTCACAGTGCCCGAATAGACATGCCCAGCAACTTTTTTGCAATTCTAAATGACAGTCTGACCTTGACAGGACTCACATTCGGCTGATACACTTCAAAGTATGGGAGGCGGAGCCAGGTGTGCAGTAGTTGAAAAATAATTTAGGCACGAATGTCAGTACAGGTCCATAGGGCAGGAAGAATCCAGATTGGGCACCCGAAAAAGGAAACGCGGGTGAAAGTAACAAGTATCTCTAACCAATGACTAAATATCTCCATACCATTCTTGCTCAAGGATATTACAGTATCCTCACCATAATTTTGGCAAGCTTATCACATTCACTGACAGTATGGACACTACAAAAATATTTTGTAAAAATCCAACATGTGGGCATCAGGTGAGCAAGGAATTGTATCCATTTTCTTGTACTTGATTTTATTACCAGTTTTCATGAAAACCATTGGGGAATGAGATGATCCTGCTTTTGTTTTTGGCAAAAGAATCACTTAATCTTAAAAGTCTTGGGAGAAGACATGGAGAGAAGCAAATGCAACTGCACAGAGGATGGCAGAGAAAAGAGAGATGAATGTGCTTCAGTCTCTTTCATATATTTTTCTTACTTTTATTGGAGGAAGATTATTTTTCCATTTCTTCTCTGTGTGACTTCCCCCATGAACTTTCATTTTTTCGTAGGCTTTCTGGAAGGCCTTCCCAGCTAGTCCACCCAGAACGCTTGCTCCTTTCTTTGACCTAACTCTTCGAGTCTACTTACTGCTCTTCATAATACCTGCCCCACAAGCACCTGATGCAGGATTCAGGATCTGGATTTGTTTTTATTTTGCATGTATATCCATGTCATCTCTGTGGAGGCCCTCAGTAAAAATGGAGTCAGAAAAAATGTGAATTCTAATTCCAGCCCTTCCACTCATTAGTTGTGAATTAGTTTTTCAAGTTCCACTGTAGAATGTTATGAAGTCATCATCCTCTTACACAATTAAAAACTTGCCGCTAATTGTTTTATAGAGCTAACTTTTCTATTTGCTTGCAGTACAGAGACGAGTAATACATTAGAATCTGTAGCACCATCAAAAGAAAAGAAAAAGGGAGCAGACTGAAGAGATGATGCAACCAAGAAATGATGACAAAAGGGAGGACTTGGAAGGTCTGAAATCAGCCAGTTGCCCTGTGTTCCACCACCTGAAGACTACTCACTTTCCGGGAAGCAATAGAACAAAGAGAGAGAGGTCAAATTTTTCTTACTTACCCAAGAACTCATTGTAACATCAGGGAAGAAAGGATTTATGAGAATAGGTTGGTGGTCCTTTAGCTTGTTCTACGTGAATATGCATTTTTTGGTGGACCTTCCTTTTCAGAGATGATGCTATGGACCATAATGCAGCCTCTGGAGTGGGTATTACAAGGCCCTCAAAGGGCCCATTTTCTATTTCTTTTTACCAATGGAGAGATGTAGGTTTGCCTCTTTAGCTCAAGACTGACTCTTCTCTGTGCCTTTACTGCTCATCCTCACCACACCAAAAGCCGGAGAGGCTATCTAACAAACTTGTTACTAGAGATTAACTCCTATCTGGCCCCAACCTGGAACCTCAGGCTTTCACTTAGCCATTCTTCCTGTCCACCAAAATTTCCCCATCCTCTTTTTCATAATAGCCTTCTTATCTGCATTCCCACTGCCATGACCCTAGCTCTTATTCTTGGGTTTTTCTTAAACTAACAAAAATATTTTCTAACCAGTCTCTGGGCTTCAAGTCATATGCCCCTTGAATCCATTTTCAATATTTTCATCCCCGGTGTGAGCTGAAAAGGCAGTCCTCATCATATATCATTGTACTGAAATCCAATTCCTTAGCACAGCATATAACACTCTTCATGACCTGGCTCCTGTTACCCTCTCCAGGTTCATGTCCAACTTCTCTGGTGACACTCTGCCTCCTGACTCTGCCCATCCACCTGCCATTCCGGAAGCACACTAGCTGTCTCATACTATCAAGTTTGTTCTACATTTCTCTGTTCAAAACATCCTTCCTTCTGTCATCTTCCTTCCAATCTCCTCTCTTTCTAAAACCTACTGGAGATTTCCCTAATTCTATTAGGCAGCCCTCCAACCACTCACCTTTGTGTGTCGGTAGCATCTTCTCTTTCTATCATAGGAACCATAGTGCTAGATTATAAACTATTTAATCACCTCTCCCCAAGGCTGAAGATTGTGCATCATTTATATGAACACACATACATACACATAGAAGATACGTCTAATGCTCATTAAGTGGTTGCCAACCTAATGAATAAATACATTCATCTCTGTCTCTCAGATCTGCCCTTCCTGTTCTTCCTGCTAATAATGTAGTTGCTGATTTGCCAGAGGTCAGAAGACAGCCACAAAACAATCAAGTGTATGGCTACCGCCACTTGGGAGGTTGAGGGGATAGAAATTGCTACCAGTCCCAGACAAGACCCCTGGTCCGTGGGAAGGAGAGTACAACAATCCAATGACTATATCTGAAAGGAGAAACTGAAAATATGATCTCTGGCAGACTTATGTGATAGAATGCCTTGTCGACCGGCTACGAAGAACTAGAGGTGTGCATACCAGGAACACACTAACACGGCAAATTGACCAAGCAACACATGCACAGATTCACACTCAGAATGAGCTGACAACCAGCCATTACCTGCCAAGAACTAGTATGATTTAAACTCCTGTGAGATTTGTAGAGTCCAAAGCCAGAGCAGCCTCTTTAGTTCTTCTTTAATACTGAAACTGCTGTTTCATGACAGTCTGATTCTGAAGGGCTGTGGTTATATGTGCACAGAAAGACCTCAGGATAGCACAGAAGGATTTGATCCAGGGACATGGGTATGGAGGGGGTGGGGAAGGGGGGGGTGTCAATTACTCTCACTTAGGAATAAACCCGCTAATGCATCTGTGTAGTTTTAAACACTAGACAAGGAATTATTAGGTAATGATTACATTTAAAATAAATAAGCAGTAAAACATTTCCTTACTGGTTACTCTCAGGCAAAATTTTATGTCCTCCTCATAGAATGTCACAATATCTCAAGGTCTCAATTAAATGAAATAAGTACACTTGCTTTAACAGATCATCATATGTCTATTCAGAAGTTCATTAAAACCAGGAGTGTGTACAAAATCCAACAATACTCAAGGTTACAAAATGTGGATTTTGTCGTCGTTTGTTTTTTACCAGTGGTTCAGTCAAATATATCTAAAAAAATCCTTTTGGAGATGATATTAGTGAACAAGCCAACTTTGGACATTATTTATAGGCAAGGAGACATTTAAAAAGCAGCCATTGTTGAATCACTGTTGAATCTCTGATGGTTTATAAGGTGGAAATCCTGCTTACACATGCAACAGTTAACCTTGTGGGCGACACACGGGACATCTCTTGAACCCAAGTCTGTGCTACGTGTTAACTGCCGATTGAAAAAGCACCAGGCTTGGGGCCTCCCTGGCGGCTCAGCGGCAAAGAATGAGCCTGCTCATGCAAGACACACGGTCCACGAAGATCCCATGGACTGTGGGACACCTAAGCCTATGCTCCACAACTACCGCGACTGTGCTCGAGAGCCCGGGAACGACAACTCCTGAAGCCTGGACACTCTAGAGCCTGTCCTCGGCAACAAGAAAAGCCGCCACAGTGAGAAGTCTGAGCGCCGCAACTAGACAGTAGCCCCTGCTCACCGCAACTAGAGAAAAGCCCACACAGCAACAAAGACCCAGGAGACCCATAAATAAATAAGCTATTTAAAAAAATAAGAGAAAATCATCTGTTTTAGTTGAGGGGAGGGATAAATTAGGAGCTTGGGATTAACATGTACACAATACTATATATAAAATAGATAACCAACAAGGATCTACTATATAGCACAGGGAACACTAACCAATAATCTGTAATAACCTATATGAGAAAATAACCTGAAAAAGAATGAATATATATATACTTGTAGAACTGAATCACTATGCTGAACACCTGGAACTGACACAACATTATAACTCAACTATATTTCAAAAAAAATTTTTTTAAAGATTTGCTTCTAAAACTTTGACAATAACTTAAGTTTAGATCAATCAAAATACCTATAGAGCTAGTTGAAAACACAATTTCAAAAGCATGATCACTCTTTGGAACTGGAATCTACTTCTCAACCCAAATTACAGAGCCATTATATGGAAAAACTGATCCTTTAAGGGCAAGAACATGTCCTATAACTGAACTGCTTTTCTATAATTTAAACAATAAATCAACTATGCGATTTCCTTCCTATAAAAAAAGAAAAAACAATTATCTGCTTTATGGAAATTACATTTTCCACTTGCTTTGTGGTCAGCTCTAGTCTAATATCTTCTTTAAAGCCTACTCTGCGTCCTCCCCCTCATATTCATTCTCTTTCCTTCTCCATTTATAGGTTTCATTGTGCATCCCTCTTATCTTTGCATGTAATTTGCACAAAGTCAAGACAGTAAAAAAATACATCTGACAACATTTACAACATGCTAACCAAGCACATAGCAACTTCTCCAGAAATTCTCTCTGAGCCTTGTGGTTCTTTTGTGACAGCTTAACATTGACAAACCTCATGGGCCTCAAGGTGTACATCCCAGTCCATCAGCACCAGAATCAGCCTCTCCTGGGAAACTGTCAGACATGGAAGTTCATGGCCCCACCCAGGCCTGGCTCATCAGAAACTCTTGGGGTGGGACCGGTAATCTGTGTTCTATTGAGCCTTCTGTGTGATTTTAACTTTTATCTCAAAACTGGAGAATTATGGTCCTATGATTACAAATCAGTGTCTATTTGGACAATTTGATTAGCTTATGAGAAAAAGGAAAGATTGAGGTTTTATGATGGATTTGAAGAAATTAAAAAACAAACTTCCAATTATCTTGGCAAAGAACTACTTCTTGCAGAAAGCAAGCACAGTAAGATTATTGATATGAAAACACACACACACACACACACATACACAAAACAGAGAAATGCGTGTCTAATGGAGCAAGACAGATGATATTTCTAATTATCAGGAGAACTGCTTAGCACTGAGTGTCAGGACAACCACAGCCTCCTGAATTAATTCAGGTTCTGGGCTGAATGAACGTGCAAAGCTTATTCCCATGGAAACCAAGTACTATACAGATTGATAGGGTTAGAGAACATATAACTGAGCTAAGGCAATTGCCAGTTTTATAAGATTAGCATTGAAAATTTGATACCACGAATTTATTTTCCAAATATCAAACATGGCTCATCTATATTTGAGGATAAAGGATGATAAAAATTTGACTTAAGAGAAAAGAAAAGCCCTACTACAACACAACCTAGCATCTTTAAGCTCTGGCCAGAATGAGGCAGAAGGTCTGTTTTCTTAATACTGCCATCATTACAAGGAGATTGTTCTGAACATTGGTATTAAATGGGTTACCATGGCCTCCTGCCTGGACTCCAGCGTGCCAAGTTTCAGTCATGAGTGAGCTATGAATGGGCTGAATAAGATGCTCACAGATAGGGTTTCCTAGCCCAAGCCCCTGCCATAGAGCATCCCACCAGGAAGATCACCAGGAAGTAACAAAGCACTAAGACTGATCCAGCCTCTATTCACTCTTTCTGGCATTCCTTTCCTGGTCCTCACTAATGACCTTATCACAGAGGACACATTTGCTGTATAATGAGGTCTGCTTTTAATAACAGTAGATCTGCTATCTGCCATTCCTGAGCATGGAAAAGCAGGGAGAAATTGCTTTAGACTTCTGAAAGATTTGTTTGTTCGTTCCTTGGGCAATTTTGGCATGTTCAAATTTTATATATGACTGTGACCAACTGGGAAGAAAGCAAACAAGTTCAAAACATGGCTAACTGTGCTCTGACACAGGCCTTTGTCTCCAGTAAAAATTAGAGACCCCTAGGGGATTCTGTCTCTGCATCCTCAGACAGACACAAAGAACCTCAGGTAACACAAACCAGGATGTTCAAAATCAGCAAATGCGACCTGCAGAGCTGGGCTTATATTCAACATCTATTCAAATATCTAAGACCCCTTCCAGATTTAAAACTCTCTACTTTTCTGATCATGGAGCTTCTCACAGGGACTAAGCCTTTGAAATTTCATGCTAGGTCTCAGTGATTGAGGTTTTTGTCAAGGAAAAAAAAAAAGTCCATAAGTAAATATGCTAATTGGGAGGTTGTGTTTGTAAATGCTCAGCATCTGAGAGCTGAGCCTCACATTTTCAAGCGCTAGAGGTAGTTTTCAGAGTTTCATATTTTGGAAGGTAAGGTAAGAGTTTATTGCTGATAAGCCAATCTGCTGAACAAGGCCCTGAGTAGAGGGTCCAGATGAATTCATGGATTCCTTTCAGGATATTTACATTGACATGTAATTAGGCAGAATGTGTGTGAGGGAAGAAATGGAAGGGATGGAGGGAAAAAATGGAAGGGATGAAGGCAACAGTTGGCAAAATAAAAGGAAAAGAAAAGGCAGCAAAAACACTTGTAAAAGAAGATGGAAGTGATTTTGGCTGTGCTGACCTGAAGGTCTAGAAGGAGATGAGAGAGCTTGTCCTTTTCAAGAGGTGATCAACTCAGATCCCCAAGCTTGACATGATTATCTCACAAGATTTGATGGTTGATTATTTCAGCTTCCACACATACAGTTGTTTTATTGCTCCAAGAATAACCCAAGCCTATCTGAAATGTAGCAGTCATGCCCAGGTCTGTGACCTCTTGATTCAAGGAACTTGCTGGCTGACATTTTATTTGAGTTCTAATATAGGTTGGCAAGTCAACATTGCTTTCTTTGTGTGGGGAGAAGGTAGCTTTTTAAAACTAACTGGGAAGTCATTGGTAACATTCCAGTCACTAAATTGGAGTGGCCAGGAGTCCCTGGCTTTATCTTTTTGCTCGCAACTTTTGCAGATTTGATCAAAGTCAAAAGGACTTCTACTGAAGAATTATGAGCTATTTTTGGTGTGCAACCCAGTACCAAATAGGTAAAAATGAACCAGTCTTTAAATGAAAAGTTTTATATTATCTGGATATGAGATAAACATTTAACTCCAAAAGCTTATTTGCAAGTTAAACTACTATCCCAAGATAGTGGAACACATGTCTATCTTTCTGTCTCAATCATCTCTGAGTCCTAAAAACACATGAACTAAGTAGAAGAATCACATTTTCAAAGGTCATATGCTATAATCCATGCCAGGCAGACACCTCTTCTTGCCACCTCATCAAAACCCAACCAGGAATGTTTTTTATAAATGCACATGAAAATATTTACTGATAAATACAATATTTACTGAAAATATTTATGGATAAAAAAACCCACAATTTGATGCCAAGGAAAAGCGACACAAAACCGAAGTGTTCTTATTTTTTAGATTTCTGATTTTTCAGAGGTAAAAAGTGGATCCCAATTTGTTTGTGACCCAAAGATATTTTTCAAATAGTTTCTATGATTAGCCACAAGGATTTAGAAGAGCAGACACTGTAAACATTCATGAGTTTTGAGTTGACTACCTGGAAATGTAAGATTACTCCATCTGAAATCTACTGACTCTATATCAACTTACAGAAAAACATGGAATTTTGTGAAAAGGATCCATTGCTTTTAGGAACATGGATGCCTGTTTCTGCGTTCATTCATTCAATAGATATTATATCTCCCCTGTGCTGAGAATAAAAACTTGAGGTCTCGCACTCACCTGACTGACAAACTTCTAAAGTTCAGAACTGGTACCAAGTGGGAGTTATCAGTCAGAGGCCAACCTCTGTTTCCTGGGGCTTTGCTGGCTGTGGGTCCTTATCCTAGACCCTCAGAGCCATTTTACAGTATTTCTTCATCACAATATCATTCGTTCACTCAACTGGCATCTAATGGGCTGGGTGCTCTTTCATTCTCAAAGCATATAAAGGCAAAAGCGGTCCCTATCCTAACAGTCTTAGTCCAGACCCTTCTGCAGGCTTGCCCATGAGACTTTGAGCTAGTGGAGCTTGTTTTCTTATTTACCCCAATGCAATTTTATTTATACTTTCTTCAAATGCGTCCATCTCTTCATTTCTCCCCTCCTTTTCCTCTTCCAGGCAAGGGTTTCTTCAAAAAGGAGGAGGAAGAAAAGGAGGAGAGGGATGTGGATGTTTTGGTAAAGTGATACCAATCATAACTTATTTATTCATCTTTCAAACAGAGTGAAAAAATTCTGTTCACTGTTAATTCAACTATAAATTTTAAATGCCTTAACCGTCAGTCTTTTAAAAAATATTCAGTCACACATACCATCAACTCCAAAGCCTTCAAATCAGTGAGGTCTGACCATTTACTCAACCCCACTGAAGTCCACAAAAGTGTGACTTGTGACAAGACTTTTCCTTATAATTTACAACTTAAGCATGCTTATCAGGTCAAAGACACTGTTCCACTGACATGTGTTTTTCTGAAGTATAACTTTGGAAAGCAGAAGAGGAACAACTCTAGTGGGAAATATGAAAAGCAGACATAGGAATAACGTCTCTCAAATATAATACCAATTGGCCACATCCCATTGAAGCAACAGTGTTCTGGGCAAAATAGAATCCTTAAAATCCTTAAATTCACTGTAAATCTCATAAGATGGCTTTGGACAAGGTGAGAAATTAAACCATTAAGATGGGATTGTAAACTGACTTAAAAAAAAAAAAAGCTATCTTGGGACTTCCCTGGTGGTCCAGAGGCTAAAAGACTCAGCACTGCCAATGCAGGGGGCCCAGGTTCAATCCCTGGTCAGGGAATTAGATCCCCCATGCCACAACTAACAGTTTGCATGTCACAAGTAGAAAAGATCCCACATGCAGGATCAAAGATTCAAGATCCCCTGTGCCAAAGCTAAGACTCAGCCCAGCCAAATAAATAATGATAACATAAATAAATATTTTAAAAAGTAATAAATATTACTTTATGCATTTGAAAGGAATTTAAGCAAATAACTTTCAGATAGTACAAATTATCTCCTATTGAATTTTCCTCAGAACCTTACAAGTGAGTTTCTTATGATAGTGATACATTTGTAACATATATTTCTTTCCCTTTATTCTCTCTGTTCTCTCCCTGCAATTCCATCATTAGACATTCCACCCTTTATCACATATTTAAATACAACCCAGAGGAAAGGCCTGCTATGCCTTCTCAGTGACCAAAACTCCATCTCCAGAGCTGTACTGGGAACAGTGTGGTAGCTGGAATCTGCTTTTCCCCATCTTTGGCATTCCTCACAGTATGTCAGGCACTTGATATCACAGAATCATTGAGGTCCAAGGAAGTTGACAGGTAACTGGGCCCCATCCTCTGATCACAAAGACAAAAAGGTGAAGCAAAAACTCAAAAGAAAAAGGAAAATTGTCTAGAGTGACTCAGGTCATTAGAGAAAAGGTTGGGCCCAGAAGGATGGAGCCTGCAGGCACTTGGCAACTCACTTTGAAACTGAGCAGGACCCTGTAGGGTTCCTGGGCAGGGAAGCCTTTCTGTGTTCCTTGCTTCTTGCACTTTGCTTTGTTCCAAAGGGCAGGTTCAAATATTTGCTGATCAGGGAAGGGAGAAGATGCAGAGACAAGGGAGAAGCAGCCAAGAAACAATAGTGCTCTTGGGACAGAAGCCTGGTTCCAACTCAAGGGATGTACCTAATAGTGTCTTTGAGCTCTTTACAGAACTAAAACCCCCAACAAATGGAAGATGTTAATTATCTGATGAAGCATTCTTCATTCTAGATAAGAGGGTCACAGTTTGATAACCTCGAGAACCACAGAAGCTTGTCAGGAGACCACATGAGGCTGGATTAAAGGAGTGCAGTCCCTGAATACACCCTGATTCTTATCAGCAACCCCACTCTTGAACCATTGCTATAAAACTCACCAAATCCCCCCAGGATGGGATACACAGATTTTGGGGGCACAAACCCCTTGTGTCCCCCTTTACCTGGCAAAGCAATAAAGTTATGCTTTTCTACTTTACCCCAAACTCTCCTCCGAGATTCAACTCAGCACTGATGCACAGAGGCCAAGTTTTGGCATCGACCTCCCAAGCCTTTACTGAGCCCTCTGTGGGCTAGGCCAGGAAAGGACTACAAGTGCCTTTTCATATAGATGTTCAGTTCAATTCAGTTCAGTCGCTCAGTCGTGTCCGACTCTTTGTGACCCCATGAACTTCAGCATACCAGGCATCCCTGTCCATCACCAACTCCCGGAGTTCACCCAAACCCATGTCCATTGAGTCAGTGATGCCATCCAACCATCTCATCCTCTGTCGTCCCCTTCTCCTCCTGCCCTCAATCTTTCCCAGCATCAGGGTCTTTTCAAATGAGTCAGCTCTTCACATCAGGTGGCCAAAGTATTGGAGTTTCAGCTTCAACATCAGTTCTTCCAATGAAGAACTGATCACCCAGGACTGATCACCTTTAGGATGGACTGGTTGGATCTCCTTGCAGTCCAAGGGACTCTCAAGAATCTTCTCCAACACCACAGTTCAAAAGCATCAATTCTTCGGCGCTCAGCTTTCTTTACAGTCCAACTCTCACATCCATACATGACCACTGGAAAAACCATAGCCTTGACTAGATGGACCTTTGTTGGAAAAGTAATGTCTCTGCTTTTTAATATGTTGTCTAGGTTGGTCATAACTTTCCTTCCAAGGAGTAAGTGTCTTTTAGTTTCATGGCTGCAGTCACCATCTGCAGTGATTTTGGAGCCCCCAAAATAAAGTCAGCTACTGTTTCCACTGTTTCCCATGAAGTGATGGGACCGGATGCCATGATCTTAGTTTTCTGAATGTTGAGTTTTAAGCCAACTTTTTCACTCTCCTCTTTCACTTTCATTAAGAGACTTTTTAGTTCTTCTTCACTTTCTGCCATAAGGGTGGTGTCATCTGCATATCTGAGGTTATTGATATTTCTCCTGGAAATCTTGATTCCAGCTTGTGCTTCCTCCAGCCCAGCGTTTCTCATGATGTACTCTGCATATAAGTTAAATAAGCAGGGTGACAATATACAGCCTTGACGTACTCCTTTTCCTATTTGGAACCAGTCTGTTGTTCCATGTCCAGTTCTAACTGTTGCTTCCTCACCTGCACACAGGTTTCTCAAGAGGCAGGTCAGGTGGTCTGGTATTCCCATCTCTTGATGAATTTTCCACAGTTTATTGTGATCCACACAGTCAAAGGCCTAGTTAGCCAGACTCAAAACCCAATATTTACAATGAATCTACTTGCCTACCTGTAAACATAGAAGTTAGTTCTTAACCCTTGTGAATTGATCTAATGAACTTCATAAATGAGATATAAAACTGGTATCCTTAGAATATTGCACCCATAAAGAAGTACTAGAACTCAGAGCCCACAGATGTGCTTTTAACTTTACTAATTAAAAAAAATTGCATTTATAGACTGTGAAGAGAGAGCTCAAGCTTTTTAATTATATACTCAGAATTAAATTTGTGTTTATTCATTTAGTTAGTCAATTTATTATTTAGGTGTGTATACAAAGACTGTAGACACAGAAATCTTGATTAATTCTGATGTTCAGATCTAACTGGTTACTATTAACATTGGCTAAGTTATTAACTTTCCTAAAGGATCAATTTTTACATTGTCATGCATGATAGTGAATCTTAGTCAAGTGTGAACCCTTACTCCATTCAATTTTCCATGAATTCTCTGAGATAATTAGTTTTAAGAAATACCACAAGGTGGCACCTTATCAATTTCAAGTCCTCTTGGGACTGTCTGAACCATGGGACAAGGATATGAATCACAGAGCTCAAAAGGATAGGAGTATTAACTTCCAACACTTGACACACAGCCCTTGCTTCATGAGAGCACGGAGGCTCCCTAGATTTCTGAGTTCCCATCACCCTCATGTACTTGTGGTAAGTACAATGCCCACTACTTTTGTGTCTGGCTCTGGCCTTGGATTTCCCCAGCATCTAAGAACTCCATGCATGGTTCTGTCTGGTCTATTTGCACATTTTCTGTATCTGGCTGATCTGTGTCTTGTCCCAAATGTACTAACTTTAACCCATTTTGGAGATGGGCAAAAAAGTATAATGCTTGAGCTGTGTCATTTCAGGGGCCTTTGCTTCCCTTCATAATGCAGACATTATGAACCAGGGTCCTTACCTTCCCTGGGATATCACATAAATGCTGGCTCATATCTGGGAAGTGAGGAAGCAGAGAAGAAACTGGATCCGATTATTGGATATCTGTTGTGTCTGTGTGTGCATGTGTGTGTCATTGTTGCATCTATGTGTGTGTGTCATGTGATCATTTTTCTAGTCTCTCATTTTCCTTCAGCCTGTAAGTCACTAGCTTATCTCTAGAGAGTTATTCCAACCTCAGGACTGACTCGGTTCTCTGCCTTCTTTCCCCTTTCTGTCACCCATCCACTTCCACTTTCAACATTCATAAAGGACCAACGCAGAAAAAGACAACACTTTTGAATGCAGCTCTTCACAGCACATGTTACAAGCTTCTGTGACTCCCATCTGTGCAGCTTCCCAAGAGGGCCCTCATCACAGCTCTGAAGGATGCATGGCAGAAATCCGGAGAGAAAGAAACAGTGAATTTTTAAGAGAGCTACATTTTTAAGAGATTTGAATAGGAGGAGAATGCCTTGCACAGAAGCTACTCAATAAACATGTGATAAATGGAAGACTAAATGGTGAGCCTACAAATGTGTCCAGGAAAAGCTGAAGCTCTTTCAGGAGGTGGGGCCTTGGATGGAGGCAACCCCTTTTCCTTGCAGGTATCCACCACGATCTTTCTTAGATCACATCAAGTTGTCTGAACTGCTTCCTGGGCATCTGAGAGTGGCCAGATGCACCTACCACTCTCAGGGGCAAGTTGTCATTTTTTTTATTTAATTAAGAAATAAGGGGGAAGAATCCAAAAAGAATATACATGTGTATATACATCTATGTGTGTGTGTGTTAGTTGCCCAGTTGTGTTTGACTCTTTGCAACTCCATGGACTATAGCCTGCCAGGCTCCTCTGTCCATGGACTTCTCCAACCAAGAGAATTTTAGTTTATTCATTTAGTTAGTCAATTTATTACTTAGGTATATATACAAAGGCTATGGACATAGAAATCTTCATTTGGAATGGGTAGCCATTTCCTTCTCCAGGAGATCTTCTCAACCCAGTGTTGTGTTAGTTTCAGCACAGTGATTCACTGATAATAAGTTTGTGTGTGTGCGTGCGTGCATGTGTGTGTGTATGTGTGTGTGTGTGTAACTGAATCACTGTGCTATACACCTGAAACTAACATAAACTGTACATCAATTATACTTCAATTAAAATTTTAAAAATAAAAGAATGTGTGTGGCTCACTCTCTGTACTCAGTAAAACAGAGCTTTATGTAGTGGCTGTAGGGACACATAAAAAGAACAAAGCCAGGGTCACTGCCATGATACTTTGTTTTTATTTCATTAGTGCAACCATTATCCTTCATTTTCTTTTGCTCAGCCATTCATGGACCATCTTGGAAAGCGGCCCTCCACCAGGTACTGGGGGGGTCTCACCGTACGCAAGTCAAAACCCTTATTTCTTATCCTAATTCCATATTGTTACTGTTCTCATTTGTTACTGGGGTATAATTTTTATTTTATTTTGTTTACTGGGGTATAATTTTTAACTCTCTCAGTTTTTTTTTCTTCTCATGTCACTTGATTCTAAAATAAGTCCTGAAGAAAACAGAGGCTCAGAAAAGGTTAAAGGGCACATAGCCAGGCAGCAGCAGAGCTGGGCCACATTCTGTGGCACTGAGAGTTACGCGGCATTTCTGCCAGCCTGTCCGCTCTTCCTTTCTAAAGGAGCCCCGCAGCAATGCGCTTATCAACAGGGACAGTCGATCCTCTCTGGGCAAAAGGACTTTAAATACCAAACGTGTGACTTGCAAAGCTGCGCTTTCACTAACAACCACTATAAATACTTTTCCAATTTCCCACTGGGGATATGGTAACCACATAGGGAAAAGGATTAACTATCTTTCTGGTCCTATTCTACTAACACTCATCTTGGTTAATTCCTCACTTAAAACCAGGGGTTTTTTGTTGTTGTTTTTGCTGCTGTGTCTTCCAGATAATCTCCAATTATCAAATAAATATAAAAGAAATATAATTTGATCATTAATTAAGTATTTCAAATATTTAGTGCAGGGTATAGAAAAACTAAGCAACTGACTTTTGGTTGAGCTTGGTTCTGGTTCTGAAACAGATGCCACCTCTTACTAACGTGGGTGATCTGTCTGGGGCAAGTGATTGAACCTTTCTGAGCCTCAGTTTCCACATCTATAAAATGGAAAGCATGATACCTGCTTCACAGACTGTTGGGAAAACTTACTGGAATATAAACTCCATTAGAGAAGGCCAGTATCTGGCTTGCTTGTTTAACCACAGAATTCATTAAAGAATCAAGCACAATAAATATTTGTTAAAGGATTGATTAAAATATGTAACCTGGATCAGTACAGTATCCTGAATGAGACATAATCTAATTCTAAGCTAATGTCTTCCATTTCGATGTTTTCTTTCATTTATTCAGAGGATTGGGCTCCATGGCATCTGTACAAATAAATGTTTAATGGATATAATTGGCAAGGAGGGAAGAACTTTTATATAAAAAAGTCCTTTAAAAAGAGTTTCATAGAAAACACTACCAAGAAAGTCTTCCAGTGACATGTGAGAGGGTTGTGAAGGTGTCTGAGTTGCTGGGATTAACTGTAGGTTATCACCCATTCTCAATGACAGCGAGCACTGCCCATGAGCCCCGCCAGAGCTGTCAAGAGTGAGGAAAGGAGGGGCGTCCCTGATGGCCCAGTGGTTAAGACTCTGCACTTCCAATGCAGGGGATGCAGTTTCAATCCCTGGTTGAGGAACTAGGATCCCACATGCTGTGCGGTGAAGCCAAAATATTTAAAAAAACAAACAAATTAAAAAAAAAAAAAGAATGAAAGAAAACCTTCCCAGGAAGAGCCAAACCTAAGAGTCCTGGTGGTGATCCTCCTCTTACTGTCCTGAGTGAAAATTACCTCCAAGTTCCTGAGAAATCTGTATGCAGGTCAAGAAGCAACAGTTAGAATTGAATATGGGACAACAGACAGGTTCCAAATTGGGAAAGGAGTAAGTCAAGGCTGTGTAATGTCACCTTACTTATTTAACTTATATGCAGTACATCATAAGAAATGCTGGGCTGGAGGAAGCACAAGCTGAAATCAAGATTGCCAGGAGAAATATCAATAACCTCAGATATGCAGATGACACCACCCTTATGGCAGAAAGTGAAGAACTAAAGAGCCTCTTGATGAAAGTGAAAGAGGAGAGTGAAAAAGTTGGCTTAAAACTCAACATTCAGAAAACTAAGATCATGGCATCTGGTCTCATCACTTCATGGCAAATAGATGGGGAGACAATGGAAACAGTGGCAGACTTTTTGGGGGGTGGGGTGCTCCAAAATCAATGCAGATGGTGTTTGTAGCCATGAAATTAAAAGACATTTGCTCCTCAGAAGAAGAGCTATGACCAACCTAGACAGCATCTTAAAGAGCAGAGACATTACTTTGCAACAAAGGTCCATCTAGTCAAAGTTATGGTTTTTCCAGTAGTCATGTATGGATGTGAGAGTCAGACTATAAAGAAAGCTGAGTGCCGAAGAACTGATGCTTTTGGACTGTGGTGTTGGAGAAGACTCTTGAGAGTCCCTTGGACAGCAAGGAGATCCAACTAGTCCATCCTAAAGGAAATCAGTCCTAAATATTCATCGGAAGGACTAATGTTGAAGCTGAAACTCCAATACTTAGGCCACCTGATGCAAAGAACTGACCCACTAGAAAAGACCCTGATGCTGGGAAAGATTGAAGGCAGAAGGAGGAGTGGACGACAGAGGATAAGATGGTTGGATGGCATCACTGACTCAATGGACACGAGTTTGAATAAGCTCCAGGGGTTGGTGGTGGACAGGGAAACCTGCGTGCTGCATTCCATGGGGTCACAAAGAGTTGGACACGACTGAGTGACTGAACTGAACTGAGAGTCACAAGGTCTTAGCCCCTTCAGGGCTCCTGGGGAAAGAGCTCTGACCCCAAATACCATATATGATCTGTTTTCCATCATAGGAAAATTTTTTTAAAAATGTCTGATTTGGGGTGTTTAGCTCCATGGGAAACTACCACCACAAACTGAATTTTGGAAATTCAATTCAATTTAAAATGCATTAAAGTCTATTTAAAGAAACTTTCTGGGGAGTCCTTTGTTATATGAGGAATCTCTGTGGAAAGAGCAAAAAAGCACCCCCCCATGCATCTTTTGTGTGAAACCTAGAGTCATATAAATAGAACTTTCTTAAACCAAGGTGTGAGCACAGCCTCACTTGCAAAGTGGTGAAGTTCCTGGAATTTCACGGCAGCTTGTTCCATCCTTCTGCCTGCCCAGAATCTTGGTAGGACCTCTCATCACAAAACTGAGGAAGGTTTCTAAACATGAAGAAGGCTACACTGATATCAGATGTAAAGGCCTTCAAACCAACAGGAAAACTGCTTTGAGAAGAACCACTGTCAAATGGCTGTTGAAGCTACAGCTGAGAACCCTCCAGATGATGGTATCATGTAAGTAGACCACCCCATCACCATGGGAAAGGGAAGTCAGAAAGCCCCCGGTGAAACCCAGAGAGGCAAGTTCCTCTCAACTCTAAAATGCATTCAAGATACACATGGACAGTGCAGGCATCACAAACAGCATGAGCTTTTTGGTAAGAATGACCTTGGAGTTTATTAGTTGAGTGATCTTGGAGCACTCAACTCATTTAACTTCTGAGCCTCAGTTTCATCTGTACAATGGGGATATTACAGTCCCTCCCTGTAGAGTTGTTATGAAAATTAAATGAATTGAACATAAGTAAAATATTTAAGTTCAGCACCCAGGATACTGCAAATTCTCTGTAATGTTAGCTGCTATTATTATCAATGCCACTTATTCAAATGGGAATTAAAAATCATAAAGAATATTTTAAGGTCATCTGATTTTTCCATAACACCGTCATCATCATTTCATACAATGTGATGACACATTGAGGGGCGTGTGTAACTGGTCCCCCTCTTTCTATCTCAGAATTCACATCCTATACATTGAAGCTACTCCATCCTGAACCAATAGCTGGATATTGTCCTCTCTTCCTCCAACAGAACACACTAGTTTTGTGCTTCATTCTCTCAAAATCCTTTCTCAGCCAAACGACAATTGGACAAGCTGATTCCCTTTCAGGTAACATAATATGAGTCACTTGAGCGCTTACAAATGAATTTTAATTCTAAAATTACAGTACCACTCAGCACTCACATTTAAGGTAGCAAAGTACCCAAGCAAAGGATTAGGCCCTAATTAGAAGCAGGTTGTAAATATTATATGAGTACCTTGGTGTTTCTGCTCAGTTTAAGTTACACTGACTTCCAATCATGCGCTTTATCTCTTGGCAGGCATACATAGGTGCCCAATAAATGTTACCTTTGGTGATAATAAAACAAAAAGCCTAACTTTCAAAAGTGAAATATCCAAAAGACCATTGTCTGCATTCTTGGCAGTGGCCAGGGAGCCTGTTTTCCCAAGTCAGCAGCCTCTGAGGAGGCTGGCCAGGGGCCAATTCCCAGGGCTGGTGCATTCTTGGGGCCTGGCAAGAGGCCACAGGGCCCCTGTTTCCTTTCTCGTTCTCTTTATGTAGTGGAAAATCTTTCCCACTCCGACTCCTCCGAGTCTTCCCCCCACCACCCCACCCCATTGCAGTGAAGAGAGGGAGTCACATGGGAAATGGTCCCCAGCCCCTTCCCCGAATCTCATGTCCCACTGCTCTGAGCTGGCACATCTCAAAGCAAGCGAAGGCATCAGGCAGACAAAGGGGAGCTCTGATGCCCAGTCCTCCTGCCTGATTTTATCAGGGTCACAGGGCCTGGGGCCCAAGACCCAGCGGGCCCCTGTGCACAGGGGGTCATTGTACAGTTGCTTGGAAAACTGTGGGCACTTCTGGAAGCCTTTCGAATACAATTGCCTGTTATAAATAGACATTGGCTGGGCTTCAAGGGTGACAGCAGTAGGCCAAAAGTTCCAGAAAAAACATAACGCTCCATATAAGAAGGTCTGGAGTACAGCTCATTAATAGGCAAAGACCAACTGAGCCACTGGACGAAGAAGAAAGGAATCCAAGGTTTGGTCAGGCACAACCTGGAGTTAACACCTGGGTGAGCATTTCTAGCTAATATTAATAACATCACAGAGATGCCATTCAGCTTTTAAACATCATGTAAGAATATATGCAAACCACACATTAAGAAAACATCTTTTCTGAATGCCCCCTTCCATCTGCAGACAAAGAAAACTGCCATCTGGAGGCCCCACGGTGGCCAGCTCCACAGATTTTCAGCACAGAGGAGCCCACTTGCCAAGCACTGGGCTGTGTGCTCTGCTTGAATCCTTTCTGTTCATTCTCTCAACGTCCCTTTGAGGAGGAGATTAGCACCTCTTCCTATAGATGAGAGCACGGAGTCTCAGAGGAGATAAAGAGCATGGCCAAGCTCACACAGGTAGGCAGAACTGGGCAGGCCGAGATTCAAATCCAGTTCAGGCTGATTCTCCAGCCAGCCCATGCTCTTTCCACTACATGACATGACATTGGTTTCTGTTGTAGCCTTTGAAAGGAGTATTCTGTCCACAGGAGGCTCTGAGTGTGTATTTCTTCCTAAAGCTGCCACTGCTATGTATATTTTTGATCCACTGAAGGTTAGCAGGTAGGAGCTGCAGCAGGGCCATGACACAAGATGTTTCATTTACAAAGCATCCTACAGCCTCCAGAACAACCGCTTGTTCTTTTTTTGTTCAATGCCAATGGTGACTTTATTATGCACATAAATTATGTGGAGTTACAGACTTTCTGTCTTCATCACTAATTTTTTTTAATTGAAGACAGTTGATTTAAACATTATGTTAGTTTCAAGAATACAGCAGACTGACCCAGTTTTATACATATATGTATATAATACATGTAAACATATATTATTTTTCAACTTCTATTCCATTATAGGTTATTATAAGATACTGAGGATAGTTCCCTGTTCTACACAATAGGTCCTCGCTGTTTACGTAACTCTTTTATATACAGAAGATAGACGTGTGTATATGTTAATCCCAAACTCCTAATTTATTCCTCCCTCTATCTCATTTCCCTTTGGCTAGGTTGCTTTCTAAGTCTGTGAGTCAATTTCTGTTTTGTAAATAAGTTCATCAGTATCACTTTTTTAGATTCCACTTACAAGTGAGATCACATGATACCCATCTTTCCCTGTATGACTTCACTTAGTATAATAACTACTTGCTCTTTATTTAATTTTGCCTTCATGGCATCCCCACCACTGAGGACACAGAGATTCCGAGAGTTTCAAAGACTTGCTGAAGCCCACACATCTACTAAAGGGTGCACTACAGACTTCGAGTTCTAATACAGTGATTAATCCACTAGATCACACTCTTTGAACCCCAGCCATGGCACAACACATGCACAGCCCTGTACTGGGCATTTTTATGAGGACCCTGGAAGAGAAAACCATGCCTCTGGTCACGTGGAACTTATCTTCTGAAGGTGTGACATCATATTGCTCAAGTCAAATTAAGTTGGCGAATCTAACAGGCAAGAATCCATTTCTAGTATATAAATAATAAACTAGTCTGACTTAGGATAGCATTATCTTCTCACCCCAGAAATGTCAGAAGAGAGGGAATGAGGTAGGGCATATATTTATACGGGATACGTGCACTGAATACTCCCTGTGTGCCCCTACACACCCACCCTCCATGCTTCTCTGCACTGCCCCAGTTTCCAGATGCTCTGAGAGCCCTTTTCTCTCTGGCTTTCAATTGGGTTTGACAAATGGGAGGTGCCTGGAGAAGGCAATGGCACCCCACTCCAGTACTCTTTTGCCTGGAAAATCCCATGGACCAGGGTCGCTAAGAGTCGGACACGACTGAGCGACTTCACTTTCACTTTTCACTTTCATGCATTGGAGAAGGAAATGGCAACCCACTGCAGGGTTCCTGCCTGGAGAATCCCAGGGACGGGGGAGCCTGGTGGGCTGCCATCTATGGGGTCGCACAGAGTCGGACACGACTGAAGCGACTTAGCAGCAGCAGCAGCAGGAGCCTGGAGAGTGAGAGGGGACCCACAGTGAGAGTTTTCATGTCCCGATCACCTCCCGCTGGTCGTCTGCGTCCTTCCATCTAAGATGACACCTCCTACCAAGGGGCTCCCTGCCGACAGCCACATGGCTTTCTGGTTACCTCCTCCCCTTGCCCAGTCCTTTCAGGCCTGGCATCATAGTGGTGCCCCACTCTTTCCAACCTTGGTGCTGCACTCTGGTCATGTAAGTTTCCCTGAATTCCATCACCTCTTGGCAAAGAGGTTCTTTACTAAACCCTCCTCTGGGTCAGAGTGCATCTGTTTCCTTTGAGAACCTCAATGGATGCAATAAATAAGGAAACAAGGTTGTTGCTGAACCATCTGTGTAGGCAAAACTATGGACCCTTATTCAGGTCCTCCTAAGAGGATGGCAAATGCTAACCATGTGACACTTGACTCTCTCATAGCCTCACTTCCTCCTTACTGCACCTCACAAAACAGGAATGAAGTCAGGTATTCTGCAGAGCTCCAAACTTGGCCCAGGAGATCACCAAATAGCTCCCTCTACCACCATCTAGCTAGGATTCCAACCAGGGAGGAGGGAATGACAGACAGTACCAGCTACATCCCAGTCATATCTAGTGGGTGCCTTCAAGAATGTCATCTCAGGTTGTACCCACCGACACCAACCCCCGACAGCCTTCAAGGCCTCGCCGTTCTAGGGGTGGCAGGCCTCTGATCACAGCTCCACCTCACAAAAAGGCTAACAGCCCCTGAGCCTGCTTCTCTGCTGGCCCTGACAGATGGATCCCAGAATTCACTAGACCAAATGATTTTATTTCCCTCAACACATGCATGAGAGCAGTCAATGGATTAATTGTATTAGGAAACCTACCAAGCTGAAGACAACTGCTTCAAACTAAGAACCGAAAAGGTGCTGAAAGACAGAAGGCAAGCAAACCTCAGAGGCATCTTTGGAAATGGACAATTATGATCCATTAAGCCTAGTTAAGGGACTGAAATTTATGAGGAGGAAACATCTGGAGCTGCCTGGAATGCAAAGGAACCAGAAGGAACCACTGTTTGGGCTTGTAGAGAGCAGCCCAGACAAATGGGATTCTGTGTTAGGCGAAAACTGCAAAATTAGTACATGAAAGGGACAAGAGTCAAGGCAGTGCATCTGGTGTTAAGTGAAGCGTTTTAATATGATGGCTCCTGGATTTGCTTTTGAAATATTAATTGAAATTGGGATGAATATGAGGGCTGTCACATGAATAGAAAACTGGCAAGAGGATCATAAATACTGGCTAAGCTGAGCCAAGTCCACAGAACACGGCAAGGCAACAGAAAGTAATAAAAATGCTGAATTCATAGCCATGAACCCTGTGGATATTTAATAAATATTAATTGATAATAATGAACTAGAGTATGGGGTGGTAAATTACTGTGAGACAGTTAAGCTGCTGAAATGCAGCTAATATACATATACAGTGGGTATACACTGATAAATGAATGAGAAGAAAGGAAAATAAAAGTGATTTATCTGTGAGGTGCATTTTGCCTGGCACCAGGATGTATGGGTAAGAGAATATTAATAAAAGGGTGGGGAGGGGTGGCTAGAGGGGACAGGAGGAAAGTTAAGATGATATTTCAGGATCACAATAGAGCTTTCTTAGGGTCTCAGCAATTCCACAAGTATAAACCAGGCACCTCGGAGTCCTGGTCTGTTCTTTTAAGACACTGTGGCTTTCTCAATCAATTTCTGCTTCCGGGAACTCAGAGACACCATAGATTAAGGTGGACCAATTTTCTAGAGGGGGATGTGAAAACTTTCCTTCTTGAGAAGCCCCCCTCCCTGATCAATACAGCCAGAGAGCGGCCTCTCCTTTTTAAACCCCAGCCTTCTTGCTTGACCACTGCATACCTGCTGTTATTACCACGATTTCTGTACATGTGATCAGATTTCTTAAGCTTTGTAAAGCAGAAATCACGCCATGCATTTCTCAGCACTCACCTTACAGTGCTTCAGACCTGCTAGATGCTCAGTGCCTGTGCTGATTCATTAGAAACTCTAGAAAGGAAAGCAAGCACCTATCAGAGAGGACACCCCAGCTACCTTTCGGGTTTGAGGACCTGCTTTTAAGGCGATCGATGAAAGCTCTACCTCTTGTTAGGGACAAAGTACTAGAGAGAGTCCGCTGCAGGAATGATCTCAGGCTGCCAGAGAATGATGCAGAAAACTCAGTTGCCATGGAAACTTGTCTGATCTGATGATTCCCACTGTTGAAAGATGGAGAGACACCAGGAGAATGGCAAGCAGATCTCTGAGTCTTAAGACAACACAGAACACGCCAAGCAAACGTCTCTGCTCATTTGTACTTATTTCTTGTGTAGAGATAGTTTCATTTCATCATCCACTCATAACACAGTGTTTGCAAAGAGCTTTCAAAACGTTCTCAGTTCCTGGTTTGATTTGGTGATCTGTGAGATGCTACCTATGCACAACAGGCAGACAGCACTCACGGCAGCAGCTGAGCACAGGTGATGGAAGCAGGTGCTGTTGAGACCTGCTCTGTGACCTGGGGAAGGGAAGCCATCTGTCTGCAGGTGCTACAGGCTGGACTTTCTAGACTAATAGCAGGTAGAGCCACCTAGCCATTCTTGAGTCAGATGCTCTTGAGAATCTGATTATACCTGTGGACCCACCCCTCAGAAAAATACACTTAAGCATATACACAAAAAACCTAATATATTTCAGAAAATTTAAACCTCTGAAATCTTGTCATAAATGTGCCTATCAAGTACCCCGGGACTCAGGGTACAGATATGGTAAAATTTCTGATGTATAATAATAAAAACTTTAGCCACACATTAGACTCATCCCTGGGCAAAACAGAAAAGCAGAGTATCATCAACCCTCCCAATCAGCATTCATTGTTTACCAAGTAGTTGCATCTTCCCCCATACGCAGTATTTCCTGCTGGTTGGTCCATGCCATAAACAGCTACTCACTGGTACATTCACTCACTCATTCATTTCATGGAAAGTTTTCTATGCATCAGACTCTAGGGATGCAAATATAAGTATGAAAAGGCCCATGTCCTCACGGGGCATTCAGTTCAGTCAGGGCTGACTGTGCTCCCCTGGGGACATTCAGCCATGTCTGGAGGCGGTTTTGGTCATCGCAACTGAAGGAAGAGTGCTACTGACACCCAGTAGGCAGAAGCCAGGGATGCTGCTAAACATTCTACAATGCACTGGGCGGCCCTCACAACAGAGAAACACAGGGTCCAAAAAGCCGGCAGTGCCTCGGCTGAGGCTCTTCAGTAGACAAGCGTGTGCTCAAGCGGTACGTGTGGAGATAAAGATCAGAAGTGACCATTACAGCACCTTAGGAAAAGACATTTTAATAAGAACTCTGATTTATTTATTTACATCTTCCTGATTTTCAATAACGAGATGAAGAAAAGAAGAGCGAGAATAGTCATTTAAGGGGAGCCATCACCATAATAAAGGTAGACCCTCTTATGGGCGACATCGGAGGAAGGGGCACCAATTACAAGGAGTGGGCAAACACATGACATATTCTGGGAATCTCCTCACGGAAAATGATGCTGGCTCCGTATCCATCTCCATCAGGCAGTGGCCCAGTCAAAAGGAGGTCGAGCCATTTGGTAGGCATCGCTCAAGTCATACATCCTGCTTCTTACTGGGGGACACCTGTATTTTTGATGTACCCCATCATTCACCACTTTCTCCCAACTCTACTCCTGTCTAGTCAATAATTTCACCTTGTACATGTACACACCACAATAATTCCTCATATGGCTAAAAACATTAACTTACAGATAAATTATATATTATAAATATGTATCTATCATATATAAGTTGTGTGTGTACTACAAAGTTTCATCTTTATAGAAGTTGGTTCCAAGACCTGGTTCATATGAAAAAATACAAGACCAGATTAGGCCTAGACCAAGTTTCAACACACACATTTTTTTCATTCTTTACAACCCTCTGCCTCCAACCTCTGCCCCTTGACAATTCTTTTGTCAAAATCAGGACCAGCCTTCTGTCATCGGGAGGCAAAGATGTGGCAGATGAGCCAAAGCACATGTAAACCTCTAGCCCTGTTGAGTCTGGAGCTCTTTATGGTTGGGAAGCAATCACGTGAGGAGCTCCCAGTCACTGGCAGAAAAAAGTTTTCTGCTTCCAAGCTGCACAGCAGAGAGTGGTCTAGAGGTAGCCAGATCTGAGTTGAAATCCCAGCTCATCACTCACTCTAATTCCCTTTGCAGTCCTCTAGCCTTGAGGAAGTTGATGAGCTCATTAAGCCTCAGAGCTCTCATTTGTAAAGTAGGAATAGTTAGAGTTCCTACCTTAAAGGGCTTCATGAGTATTAAATGACAGTTTCAGTTTCCACCTAAAGTACTGAGCAGAGTGCCTGGCACACAGTAAGCCTCAACAAATTGCCACTATTATCAGTAAGGGAAGAAAGCCCTCCTGGTTGGGATTCAATGCATGACTCTCAGCCTAAACATGCTGAGATGTCTGCTATGGTGGCTTCTGTGTTAGATTCAACCAGCCGCGCTGCTGACACTCTAGGCCCCTTGGCTTGGGCATATTCTACACGTGGGCCTCTGTTCTACTCTCCCTTCAGACTCTGTCCCCAGCAGTAGCATTGCTCAGTTTTTTAACCTCCCTTCCACCACTGTTCTCATTGGATCACAATCTCTCTCTGTTTGTCCGGAGCCCCTTTACAACCCTTAGCAACCAGGTATTGTGGGCTATGCCCACTTGGCCAAGCCTCTCTGGTCTTCCCCCCCACCTCCACCCCCCACTCATCTGCCCTGAATCTATCCATAGTCCCCAAGGATCTATGCTGCTACTGGACAGCTGAACAGGGTATTTCTCGTCTTCTCTTGACCTGCCATGATGGTCAAGATGCTGGGCTAGGCTAGTAGGCAGATTCACTAGGTAAACATCCATATAAGGATCTGACACTTCTCAAACTCTACCATTTTCCACTTTCAAGAGGAGCAGTCAGATTCAGCATGCCACTTCAGAAAGGTGACTAACCTAGATAAAAGCTGGTCTGTTCTCCATTGTTGCTTTTTCTTTAAAAAAGACCAGCTGGACCCTCAGGCATCAAACCAAACCCTCCAACACTAGGCTCCAATGCATTGTCTGTTCTTAGGACATCTAACAGATGGATAAGAGAATAGCCCCATTAGAGGGAATAATGTGGTTGGGAAATAAGAAGCTCCCTCACATTCCTTGACCCTCCTCCACTTGATGCTCACTTGGGAAATCTCAAAGAATCCTGACACCAGAGAACAAAGGTCAGGCTTCCCAGGGGACAGCTTGGCCTTTGCCCAGTGGTCACAGCACTGAGTAAACCATACTTTATATTTGCTTCCATTAGTGGAACGGGTCAAGGGTAGTTAGGATTTGAGTAGCTAGAAACCTTCTCCTGCAAACTGGTGGTTTTTGCACAGCATCCCCCCAGTGAGGGGTGGTCTAACTGTAATACCAAAAGAGTAGAGAAGGCTAAAGAAATGCCTGGAGCATTCCAAGATGCAGATTCTTTCCCTGAGTATTCACAATCCAATGGCTACTTTGAGCCACACTAACCATGACCTTACTTCATGTTTAGAAAAAGTCTCAGTGAGTCGGGAACTTTCTAAAGTCTTTCCCTTTGCTCAACTTCTGGCCACTTGAAGATCTTCATTTTTTATGTTAATAGCCTCAATCTACCCCTTTGCCTGCCTTGACGTATTGTGTATCCTGAGCGGAAACACAAATCACTACTCAGAAAGGCAGCACCCAGGAAAAATCCAACCTGGACTCTCAAAAGTTTGCCATTTCTATAACGTGTGCATATACCCTGTAGAATCCAGCCTGCTGCCTGTCTTTGTAAATAAAGTGTTATTGGCACACAAGTCCCGCCCACTGATTCGTGTCTTGTCTGTGTTCCCAGGCTACAACAACAGAGTTGAGTCATCCTGACTCCTTGGGCCTGCAATGACTCAACCGGACATTCTCTGGCTGTTTAGAGAGTTTGCTGACCCCTACTTTGAATAGCTTCCAGTCACTAAACAGGGGGATGTAACAAGATAAAACAACAGAAAGGTTTTATTCTGTGTGTTAGTCAGAGCTCTGTGTGTGTGTGTGTGTGTGTGTGTCTGTGTGTGTGAATAAAGAGATTTATCATGAGAGATTACACTTGTGATTATGGAGGCTGAGAAGTCCCATCACTCTCTGGTAGCTGGAGGCCCAGGAAAGCTGGTGGTATAGTTGATGCCAAACCCCAAGGCCTGGGAATCAGGGAGCCAGTGATACAGGTCTCAGTCTGAGTACAAAGGCCTAACAAGCAGGAACACCCTTGTCTGAGGACAGAAGAAGATGAATTCACCCACTGTCTGCCTTTTTGTTCCATACAGGCACTCAACAGATCAGACAATATCCACCCCCATTGATTAAAGCAGTCTTCTATATTCAGCCTACTAATGCAGATCCTAGTCTCTGATGGAAATACCAGCAAGACACACCCAGAAATAATGTTTCGCCAGCTATCTTAGCATCCCTTAGCCCAGTTGAAGTGAATATAAAATTAACCATCACAATTTGATATAAGGAAGAAGCTTTCCTGGGAAAAAAATAATTCAGCAATGAAGTGAGCTGTCGCCAAGGGGCATGGCACTATATCCGCGGGTTGCCTCTTTCTTCTCTTCTATCCCGGCCTTCACTTCCTAAATTCTCTCCATTGCTTCAAAGCACAGCTCTGACTGCAGCCCCTGTGTGGTGTCTCCTTACATCCTCCCAGAAGGATCGCAACTCCTATCACCGTCAATGTCACACCTGGTTTACCTTCTCCGTGTTATGCCATTTTTCCTCTTTAATAGGTTAGCTTCTACAAATAAACCATAAACACTTTGAGAAGGAGTGCTACCTTGTATCAGGCAGGGGCACCCTGCAGGAAAAAGATAACATACTCAAACCACCTAACTGAGGAAATTTTGGTAAAAGAAACTATTCACTGAAGTGTGGGCAGACCGAAAACAAAACAATGTGAGATGGGCTGGCGACATCGAGGAATCATCACTACCATAATGTTTGAGGAACCTGGGGAGAGAGAAAGTGCCAGAACACAAGAGCTGTGATTATAACTGCAGCTAGAGTTGTGGGATAGGATTGCCCAACAAAAGCCGTGGCCTTGGGAAGAATAGCCCAGTCACTGTGGGCCACAGCCAGGCAGAGAGACAGCAGGAAAGCAGTTACCTTGACCTCTCTCTCCTCCCAACCAATGACGTCCTGCTAGGTCATCCCATTGGCCAAACTGAACGAGATGCCAGAAGGCCAGGGATTCTTTTGACAAGGTCCATGTGGTACCCTGCAGGGAAGGACAGCCAGGTAGAGAAGGATGGAGTGCATCTGGAGTGGGGCTGGGGTGGCAGAACGGCAACTATCCAGCACATCCCATGGCTGCCAAAGCATCTTAAATATAAAGCAGGTTTTCAGTAGTGCTTGTTGATCAACAAAGTTAATGTAGCCTCTGGAAGGCCTAATTACTCTAATGATTTGGATGCAAACCATCAAAGAGGTTGAAGCATGAACTGAAAGTCATGCATAGGGCTTTTCCTGCTGCCGCAAGTCTATCAAAACTGTGCTGAGGTTAGGTGCAAGGATCTAGTACGTTTTGTCTTCCTTTTGGTGAGGAAGAAAGGATTGGGGTACCAACTGCAATTCATCATTCCTAAGAGAAACTGTTACTCCTATCTGTGCTTAAAAGCAAAAAGCATTCTTCCCAAAATTAAAAGAGAATCTCTGCTCTTGAAATGTGAGCTGGTAAAAATGATAATTCACTCCCTGACTTGCTCATCAGCTAAATGCTATCACAGCTACAAGTGTCAAATAGCTAAACACATAGCCTGGGGACGATTCTTATAAATAAAGCACATTGTGAAAAGCTGATTTTTTCTGATCAGAAAACATCCTGGGGTGTGGGCTGAAGAGCTTTGGGTAAAGAAGAAGCCCCAATTTCTGGGGTGATTTTTATTGTCATCAGAGAGACGACTGCGCTTGCCATGGATACGTGGCTACTTGGCACACTCCTACTGGAGGAGGCAAATGTGCAGTCCCTTGTCTTTCTCTCAGGGTCTTTACCCCTGACATTGAAGCTTATTTTTCATTTCAGTTTCACTTCCCTGCCACTTTTGTCTTTAAAAGGATGATTTATCAAGTAAAAAATCATCAACATCAAAGAATACTCAACCCTCACTAGGGTGGGCATGTGTACAGACACACACACACACACACACACACACACACACACACACACCCTCCCCATGTCACATCCTGAAAGAAAAACTGTGACCAAGGACCACAAACTTGTATTCCCTCATTTGGAGCTTTTCTTCAGTATCCTGACTGTGAGGTTTTTTTTTTTATTCTGTGGTTCCTCCAGCATAAAATTTTAAAAACTGTTTCGGGGGGGGCAATAATTTCTACTCAACACTTCACAATTTGATTATGAAAAATAAAAGCTGTAATGAAGTTAATAGTCCCTTATCCTTGCAGTACATTCTAAGGAATTTTTTGCCTGCAAAAATCTGTAAGTGGAAATTACCTCTGGGCCCTCTAATTCTCAAAAATATGGCTCATAATGATGACTGCAGTAGAATGTCAAGACTTAAGCATTCAGTTATGTTTCTCTTTCTTCTGCTCAGTTTTCCAAAAGGGTCTTCTCTTACTTGGCTATTATAGAGAACGAAAAACAAAGAAGTGAATCTTCAGGTTGGAAACTTCACTTCTACTCTTGGTTGTATCCTAATTGTGTAGCCTCAGGGAAAGCACTTAACCCTGCCGATTATTAACTATCAGGTTGGCCAAAAAGTTTGTTTGGGCTTTTCCATAACATTTACTGAAAAAATATGAATGAATTTTTTGACCAATGCAATACTTCTTCTATAAAGTGGGGGGACTAGATAACCCATTCTCATATTGCATTCTACGATTTAAAAATAGCATAGAATAGAGTGGGATAGAATGACCCAAAGTAAACATGCCTTGGTAATGAAGTGTGTGTGATATAATGCCAGGTGTTTCTTCTTTTTTCTTGTATTTCCCAGAAACCCTGGTCTGCAATCATCCTTGTGTGCCTCTTGCCTAGTTATTTGTGTGGTTTTGGCATGGAGCCCAAGAAGAGGACAAAGTCTTGGGTTCAAGTCCTTTACAGGTCGGTCAGCTTTAATCTCCCTCATCTGTTTCTCTTAGAGTCACAATAAAATCCACTTAAGCGCCTTTCAATGGTTCTCACACCCTAAAAACCAACCTGACAAGAATCATTTTGCTATCACTGTTCCACCAGTGGTATCCTATGTGAGGAAAGAACATAACAGTGGAATAGAGGACAAAAATTAGTCATATGGCCTGTATTGTATAATGATGAGTGGTATTCAAGCATCCCTGTACATGGAGCCACAGAGTCACAGGAGAGCATACCCACACACTCTTTCAGGATTTTTCCCAACATGTACATGCAAATGTCACACTCAATCTGCCTCCAGGAAACAAGGAAGATATTTCTTTAGTGCAAAAACCCTTCCAGTCATCATTTAGGGAGATTTAACAGGATGATGATTCTCAAGTGGTACCAAGCAACACATTCTTTTCACAGTGCTCTCTTAAACTGTAAGTAAAGAGACAGATCCACAGCCCCTACAAGACTCAGGCTAGAGCCACATGCCAGTGGGAATGCAAGCTCAGCCTGGGGATTTCAGCCAGCACAGGTAATATGAAGGGCTTTGATTTATGCTCACAGGCAAGTCTGCCCTAAGGAAAATTTAAATGTGGGCAAAACTTCATTGAAACACCTTCTCTGACTTTCAGATTCCTCATACCCTTGTGATAATCCATGTCCCCTTCCCTCCTTGCCCCAACCCAGTCCTGGCACACCAGGACTCCATGCTCTGCATGTGTTCCTTTACCAACAACCTCCACAAAACTCTACTCATCTGGCTGACACCTGAGAATGATCCAGGGCCTTTTATTAATGAGTGCTACTGTGAATGATTAAAAGACAATAGCTTACACTGTTTGGGAGACACATCTTAGGAACTTGTTTGGAAATCAGCGAATTTTCGAAGATAGCTGCTCTCATCTAGGGATCCCAGACCTCAGCTGCAACGTTTCCAGCCTCCAGCCACTCCTGCTTGCTTCAGACAGGCCACCACAATCTAAAGGGCTCTGGTCAATCTATCCTGTTACTGTTTGTCCTGAAGTCAAGGGATCTTGTATACTGACAGACTCTCACAGTTTGTCTCAAGTCTGAAGTCAAGGGGAGATTCTATCAGCAACCAAGGACCTCTGTTCAGTCCTGAATGGTGGCTTTTTCCTTCAATTCCAGGACTTGTCCTTATATTGTGCTCCAAAGCATATAGTCACACCATCCCCTAGATTGTCTAGTTGGTAAATATTGTGCAGTGTTAAACATTAATACATTGTACCCTTAAAGCTGTGAGTCCATTTTACCTTCATTTCAAAAATCTGAAAATAAGGCTAGCATATTCCTGAACTCTTGGTGAAATTTAAATGTGAATAAAATAGTATAACACCCCCCCTTCAATCAAAAAAAGACAATGGCTTAGCTTAGCTTCTTTGGGACCCAAGGCAGAATTATGAGCTTTAGGGAGTAATCAGCAAGGACGATACTTCTGGGTTAAGAGAAACTTTCTTTTACTACTCATATTATATATACAATGTGAGTGCCTGGCTAAGCATAAGACAGACCCTACTGGCAGATTGATATGTTAGAAGTGTTTCCTTTGGCAAAGAGAAAAAGGGGAGGCTGAGAAACTATCTTTTGATTCTAGGTTTCCCTAGAAGTTGCAAAGGGTATAGACAGAAACACACATACATACTATTCCCACCACACTCTACCTAGAGACAGAAAAACTTCAGAGATGAGAAGGTGCATCCATTGGGAGGAGAACTTAAAATCCTAGAAGAGTTCTTAGCCTCTGAAGGTATGCTGCTCAGTGCCTACCTCGGTCACAGAGACAGAGAATTTGATGTTAATAACCGAAGGAGACACAAAAGTTTAATGCAATCCTTTCCTCAATTCCCAGAAACTCACATCTACAAACAGTTTGTGATGTGAAACCTCAGCAGTCAGAGATTGGAAAAGGGCAACTGATAAATCAACTCAACATATCTTTTATTGGACATTTACTCTGACCCCAATTCCAGGCCAGGACCGGGAAGACACAAAATGAATAAACCACATTCCTCAACAACATGCCAAAGAAGGAACTAAGCTAAATTTTCATGTGAGTAAATAACCAAAAGAGAAAGAAGTGACTTGCTCCATTTGGTTTCTTATTCTGTTCAGATGCCTACTTGAGTAAGTGACCCAAACATCTTAGTTCAGACTAAGAAAGAAGTGCCAACATTCAGAAATCACTGATATAGTCTATTTCTTTGAACTAACCATATTCTCATACATGAAACCCAACCAATTTAAGAATGATGATCATCAGCATTCAAACTTTATAAAGTTTATGGAACAATTAACTAATTTCTATACCTAAGATCTCAGAGATTTTCTCTTCTCTTCAGTATTAGAAACTCTACTGAATTCTTGTTCAACTTACCCTCAAAGTTAAGATAAGTGGGTGATAGAACAACTATAAATAGGCTTGGCATTTGGCATTAGCTGTACAGTAGTGTTTTTGTATGGGTTAAAGTCTACTTCAGCTGGAATTAATGTAATTACATGTAATGCTGACAGATTATGACATTTGCCTATTAGGACACTATATAAACATTCCAATAACTTGCTGGCTTTTGACTTTGTAAAAAAATAAGTGAAACAAAAATCCCAGGGGATATTGCTAATAGGGTAACTGGAATAGAGGCTTTTGAAAGCATGGGGTTCAAGAAATCATAAAGAATAATGCATTTCAAGCCAAAACATATACAGTGTAATGAATATTTAGTACTTACCACGAGACTGCTATCTAAAGACAGCCTTTTTCCAAAGTCCCTTTTCTCAAGCTGTCTCTTTCCCTCCATGGGTGAAGTGATTTATTTTCCTTTGTGATTTATAAGAATTCCCCTTCTGTTGCCAGGGTCACTGCAAAAAGTGAACATGTGTTTTACTATCCGAGTGAATAGTGTTTAGACCCTTGTTTTTCACTTTCTAACCAAGGGCAAGTGTTGAATCCAAAAATACCCAGGCCCAAATCACAAGTTTAGAACTGGACTCAGAAGCTCTCTCCAGCTGCCAAGGTCAGCGTCGTCTTCATAGAGGCCCCTATGTTTTCACAGGTTTTGCTGGCCGAGTTGGGGAATGGGCTTGCAGGTCGAATCAGCAGACTGTGGTGGAGAAAAGCAAACAGCTTCATGCCACACTTGTTTCATACCCGTCCTCTCTCTCTCCGCCAGCATCAACCTGTTGCCAAGTACATAGCTGCTGTCTGCAAATTCCAGGAGACCAAACGAACAAAGCCACACTCCATATCCTAGAGCTGTTGAGTCCAAAACCCAATGAGGGGAAGCTGAAGCCTGAACATTACTGTCAATATTTAATTAAAAAATACTTAATTTAAACCTATTTGAGGAACATTATAAGATACATTCACCTTGGGGTGGTTTGAATCAGAATGAATGGTGATGACATCATTATCGTCACTGAGTGATTTGAACACTCACTGCACTTCACCAAATCAGATGGAGTCAACCCCTGCACTCCACTGAGTTGCTTGTTCTATAATGATTCAGAATTCTGGTTAGTAAGGATGCATTATATGTATTAAACACTAGCTTCCAGTTTCCACCAAGATATAAAACGCTGGAAATGAAAGAAAGGTTTAAACCCAGGTGTTTCTACCTACTAGCCAAGTGACCTTGTACAAGACACTGAGGTTCTCTGAAGCTAATCTTTCTCCACCGCAACAAGAGATAACAAATGGCCATCAATGATGTATATAAAAATGGTTTAAATGACAACTTATATTTAAGTTCTAATTATGCAAAGATTATGTTAAAAACCAGTTAACCTTAAATACAAGTCAACATAATTTAATATGTCTTTGATAATTCAGAAGGTACTCTGAGGTACAGAAATTGCTCATCATCTGCAGGAAACACTTTTCATATTAGTCATTGTACTGCCAATATAGAAGAGCTGAGATTAACAAAGTACCTTACCAATCAGTTTCTAATGGAATTGAGAAGAAATATCTTTTAGAATGATTCCAACTGCTCCAAGTTTAACAAGGATACAACAGATGAGACTGCACAGCCCATACACAGTATGTGGCCTCTTTCCCTTGGTTTCCTCTGCCAGGAAGAGAGTTGAGACAGCTGTGCCCCAGGCAGGGTTTGCCCACATTATAGTCAATTTGTCAGAAACTGATGGGCTCCTTTTCCAGTACACATTCCCTCTTCCATCTTAATCATTCCATCTCTCACTTTCAGAAACATTCATTTTAATTCATCACTAGTCCACTCAGAAACTCCTAGGAGTCCACTTTAACAAGGATAAAATCCAAAATTTTCAACGTCATGTTCAAGGTCTAGTTCCTGCCAACCAGTCTTTTACAATCCCCAAACACACTAAGAGGGTTTCCCAGGTAGTGCTAGTGGTAAAAACCTGCTTGCCAATGTGGGTAGATGTAAGAGATGTGGGTTTGATCCATGGGTCAGTAAGACTCCCTGGAGGAGGGCATGGCAACCCACTCCAGATTCTTTCCTGGAGAATCTCATGGATAGAGGAGTCTTGGAGGGCTACCCTCCATGGGGTCGCAAAGAGTTGGAGGTGATTGAGCATATGAGTCAACTGAAATTTCTTTGGCAGCTTGTCTTTCCTGCTTTCAGCTGTCCCCAGCCATTTTGCAGCCCCCTCCTCATCTCTGTGACTTTATGTACTGGTGACTCAGAATATTCTCTGTGATGATCAGTCCAGCTACAGAGACCACTCAGACTCTGAGAGGTCCCTGTCCAACAAAAGCATACTATCCTGAGTCTTATTCCCAAGAACTCTGGGGTTTAGTAGATCACAATAGATGATACTTTGGCATTTAGCTTATATTTATTAACATTATTGATCAGAGGATTTTTGCAGAAACTAATGTGTGTGTTCAGCACTTTGTTATTTAAGTGAATATTGATAAGTTTCCACTCAATAACATTCGGATAACAAAAGATATATTAATACATATCTGGTCAATAAGTTGTTAAGTGCCTAATAAACGGAGGACTCAATATTTCTGTTGTGTTTGCGACACAGCCACATATAACAAAGATCAAGCCCTTGCCTTCATGAAAATTAGTGGGAGGACTGTGTGTGTGTGTGTGTGTGTGTGTGTGTGTGTGAGTCACGTCCAACTCTTTGCCAGCCCGTGGACTGTAGCCCACCAGACTCCTCTGTCCATGGGATTCTCCAGGCAAGAATACTTGGAGCAGGCTGCCATTTCCTACTTCAGGTGATGTTCCTGACCCAGGGGTCAAACCCACGTTTCTTGTATCTCCTGCATTGGCAGGTGAACTCTTTACCACTGAGACCTGGAAAGACAAGTGGGAGGATACAGAAAACAAATAAGTGAACAATTCCAAATTATGATAGATGCCTGCTACTGATGCCAAGCTTGGCCTCTCTATACTGGTGAAGAACTGAATCTCAGAGACAGACTTTTGGGTGAAGTAGGAAAAGATAGCTTTATTGCTTTGCCAGGCAAAGTGAGGCAAAGCAGGACACAGTGAGCTCCTGCTCTTGAAAACTTTGTGTCCCAACCCCAGAGGACTCGATGAGGGGTTTTATAAGAATGGTTCAAAGGTGGGGTCCCTGACAAGACTAGGGTGTGTGTAGGGCCTGAACTCCCTTCACCTTGCCTCAGGTGGTCAGCTCTCCCAAACTTGATGAGCTCCTCTGGTCTCTTCAATCTTGCCTTAGATGGTTTCGTGACTGCTTCTCCCTTCATGAGAAACTGTTCAAATCTGCCCTTTGGAACTCAGGGAAGGTTGTGGGGGCTGGAGTCTTACATTTAAGAAACAGAGGTGGGACGCAGGAGGGGAGTCCTCTGTGTCCGGTAGCCCCATAGGGCCTAGACTGGTTTCACTATGAAGGAAATAACCACCAGTAGTTGGTATAAAATAGGGTCAGGTATATGAAAAGAGAACAAATTTTAGATAGAATGGCAAGGGGAGGAACTAGCCATATAAAAACATGGGTAAAGAGCATTCCCAGTAGAGGGGGTCAGTCTTTCTGCTGGGAAATAGCTGGGGAAAAGGTTTGTGTGCCCCAGAACTTGGGACCATGTTCTTAGGAATAAAGCAAGTTAGGAAGAGTCTGAGAAAAGTTCTAAAATGTAACAACTAGATCATACAGGATCTGGTAGGTCGAGGTGACTTGTTTGTTCTAAACACAATGGTTAATCTTTGGATTTGATTCTCTACTCTTTACCAATTGCTCATGTTAAACAAATTATTATTGTTGTTCTGTTTGTGACATCAGTTCAGTCCAGTCACTCAGTCGTGTCCAGCTCTTTGCGACCCCATGGACTGCAGCATGCCAGGCTTCACTGTCCATCACCAACTCCCAGAGCTTGCTCGAACTCAATGTTCATCAAGTTGGTGATGCCATCCAACCATCTCATCCTCTATCGTCCCCTTCTCCTATTGCCTTCAATCTTTCCCAGCATCAGGGGCTTTTCCAATGAGTCAGTTCTTTGTATCAGGTGGCCTAAGTATTGGAGCATCAGCGTCAGCATCAGTCTTTCCAATTAATATTCAGGACTGATTTCCTTTAGGATGGACTGGTTTGATATCCATGCCATCCAAGGAACTCTCAGGAGTCTTCTCCAACAATACAGTTCAACACCATCAACTCTTTGGCGCTCAGCTTACTTTATGGTCCAACTCTCACATCCACACATGACTACTGGAAAAAACATAGCTTTGACTATATAGACCTATGTCAGCAAAGTAATGCCTCTGCTTTTTAATATGCTGTCTAGATTGTTCATAACTTTTCTTCCAAGGAGCAAGCATCTTTTAATTTCAAGGCTGCAGTCACCATCCACTGATTTTGCAGGCAAAGAAGATAAAGTCTGTCACTGTTTCCATTGTTTCCCCATCTATTTGTCATGAAGTGATGAGACCAGATGCCATGATCTTAGTTTTTGAATACTGAGTTTAAGCATGGACCATTTAAAAGTCTTTATTGAGTTTGTTATAACATTGCTTCTGTTTAATGTTTTTGGTTTTTGGCTACCAGGCATGGGGGTTATTAGCTTTCTGATCAAGGATGGAACCCACACCTTCTGCATTGGAAGGTGAAGTCTTAACCACTGGATTGCCAGAGAAGTCCTAACAAATCATTTAACCTATTGAAGTTCCAGTTGATTCATCAATGAAAGGACACTAATAACGTGACCTTCTTCTTAGTAATGGACTTCCCTGGTGGCTCAGGTGGTAAAGAATCTGCCTACAATGCAGGAGACCAGGGTTCGATCCCTGGGTCAGGAAGATACCCTGGAGAAGGAAATGGCAATATGCTCCAGTACTCTTGCTTGGAAAATCCCATGGACAAAGGAGCATGATGGGCTATAGTCCATGGGATCACAGAGTTGGACATGACTGAGCAACTAACACTTTCACTTCTTTCTTCCTAGTAGGATTGTTGTGATGTTGAATGAGACGGTCCATTTAAAGATCACATAGTAGAATTTAAACTGAGTCCCCCTAAAACTGAGTTCTTCTGCTGAGTTTATGACTAAAGTCTCTATCCAAAATGTTGGGGCTTCCCTGGTAGCACAGTGGTAAGAACCTACCTGCCAATGCAGGAGAAGCAGGTTTAATCCCTGGGTCAGGCAGATCCCTTGGAGAAGGAAAACCTACTACAGTATTCTTGCCTGGAAAATCCCAAAGACAGAGGACCCTGGTGGGCTATGGGCTCACAAAGGAGTCAGACATGACTTAGAGACTAAACAAATTAACTATCCAAAACTTTATGCTCTTTCTTGTCCAACACCTGCTCTCCTCAACACTGAGAAGTATCAGATAAAAGGGGGGATTGAAACCAAGCAGGATCCTGTGGGGCTCCCAGGTACACATCCTTTCTGTGTTCCCCATTTCTTGTTTGTAGGAAACACTTCATTCAGCCTCCATGACATTCCCTGAGTTCTTAAGGGCATATCCAATCAGGTGCTGATCAGGGAAGGGAGGGGATGAAGAAACTAGGAAGGAGCAGCCAAGAAACAATAGTGGAGAAACAATAATGGAGAAACAATTCTCCAAGGACTACTTGGAGCCTGGTTCCTCCTCAAAGACTATACATAACAATGTCTTTGATCTCTTTTGCAGGAACTAAGGCTCTTACCCAGGTGAAGAATGATAACTTCAGGATGAACACAGGATTCCTAGGACACCACTTCCTGGGACACCCCTCTGTTACTCACCACCAATCAATCAAAAGAAAGCTATACGCCCTGCTACCCTCACCCCAAATCTGGCCCATGAAATCTTTTCCCCCCAAACCATTAGGGAGTTTGGAGTTTTTTAAGCTTGCTTGGCCCTGCAATAAACATTTCTCCGCTCCTCCCACAAAAGAAAAAACTTAATTAAATAAAGATCACATAGTAGTTAAGTTTTAAATGTTAGACATATTGATTATCCCTTCTGGTAAATAAGATTAAATTTATTAAGGAGAAACTCTAGTGACTGGATTTTATGCTCTGAGATAGGCTGTTATGTTTGGAAATGGAAACCTTTTTGACAGTTCTCAAATAGTCTAGTCTGCTATATGGAAGGCTAATTGAACAGCTTAACCTGGTCAATTTCTTTTCACACTTTATGGTGCTAATTACATAGGCAAAGACTGACATTCAAAACATTTAGTGACTCAGGCAGCACAAGTACTGATGGATCAGAAGGGAACAAAGGCAACAGGCAGTACCGCTCTAGCAGTGTATCCTGGGCAATTACCAGCCTAAGTGTGTACTACCTCTGCCCCAAGAATTGAACATTTGTAAATTACACAATAAAACACATGCAAAGGATCAAAGTGAGTTATCCAAAAGGGTCAATGCAAGACCACCCAAAAGAAACAAAATGGCAGCCAGGATGTGTCAGTATGAAAAGAGGAGGAAGCCACAAATGGAACATCAGAAAGGTTGTTACCCTCTGCCCCAAGGGGCAGAGGAGTGCCCTCCTGTATATACCCTCCTATATATACTATGGGGTAGGAGTGCCCTCGTGTATATAAACCCAACAAGGACTGTGGGTCTAGAGGAAAAATGGGTATGTCAGACTTGAAAGGTACTTTGGGGCTTCCCTGGTGGCTCAGACCTTCAAGAATCCACCCACAATGCAAGAGACCTGGGTTTGATCCCTTGGTTGGGAAGATCCCCTGAAGAAGGGAATGGCTACCCACTCCAGCATTCTTGCCTGGAGAATTCCACGGAGAGAGGACATTTTGTTATGACACTGGCTATTCATATCTTCCAACAAACTCCCCTGATCAGAGACTGTCATCAAACAACCTCATAATTTTATTTGATTACCATGTAGTTTTTCCTTGGCTGTGTCAGGTCTTAGGTGCACACAGGATCTTCACTGTAGCACAGGGAATCTTTCATCATGGCATGCACACTATTCCATGCAGTGTACAGGCTTGTCTCCAGTTGTAGCTCACAGGTCCCAGAGCTCATGGGCTCTGTAGTTCTAGCACGCTTAAGTCGCCCTGCAGCACGTGGAACCTTGGTTCCCTGACCAGGGATCAAACCCATGTCCCCAGCACTAGAAGACAGTTTCTCAAGCACTGGACCACCAGAGAAGGCCCCCACCATGTAGTTTTAGTTGTAGAAGAAGAACATTCTGTCCAGCAAATATAAGTAGGCAACCTTTTAGAAAGTTACACTTATAGTAAAAATTTGCAATTTGACATTCGACTATTTATAGTCATCATTTATATATTTCCTTAGTGTATTAGTCAGCTTTTGTGGCCAAAAGTGAATACCACAGACTGGGTGGCTTAAACAATAGAAATTTATTTTCTCATGGTTCTGGAAGCCCAAAGTTCAAGATCAAGATGCTGGCAGGGTTGGTTTCTGGTGAGGCATCTCTCCTTAATTGCATTTGGCTGCCTTCTCTGTGAATCCTCACATGGCTTTTCTTTGTACACATGCCTCTGGTGTCTCTACCTTTTCTTATTAGGACACCTGTCTGATTGAATGGGCGCTCAGACAGTAAAGAATGTGCCTGTCAATGCAGGAGACCTGGGTTCGATCACTAGGTCAGGAAGATCCCCTGGAATGGTAGCTCACTCCAGTATTCTTGCCTAGAGAATTCCATGGACAGAGGAGCCTGGCAAGTATTGTCCATGGGGTTGCAAAGAGTTGTACACAACTGAGGAACTAACACACAGATTGAATGAGACCTCGACTCTTATGGTTTCATTTAACCTTAATATCTCCTAAAATGCTCTATCTCCAAATGGAGGCACATTGGAGGCTAAGGCTTTAACATATGAATTTGGGTAGAAGAATACATTTCAGTCCATAATAGTTTCAGTCAGATTGCAAAGCCTGGTCACATCTCATTGTACCAAGTCAGGAAAACTCTGGGTGTCAGTGACTACTCCCACACCCCACCTCTCTCTAGTAGTTATTTGATTACTGGATTCATGACCACAATCATCTGCATTTGCCTTGCACTGCTATAGCTTTTTCTCTGTATTACAAGTCTAGAGGTACCAACTACATTATCAAGACTTCTTAGCTGGTTGGTCAAGTTGGATGCCACCAACAAGAGGTAATGAGAGATCAGAAGACAACAGGAAGGGAGAAGCCACTCTGCTTCCATCCCTAGATGGGCAGGACTAAAAGCAGGGACTACCAGCCCCAGTAACTTCCATGATTCCTCCAACCATTCATCCTAAGAAAGGGCACGAGCAGCTGCCCAGCCTTGAGTACCATAACCTTATGTCTTTTGCCCCTCTAATCCTTCCAACAGCTTCACAACTAATTCCTTGCATTAAATCCCTCTCTGCTTAAAATAAGTAGTTTCTTTTTTCCAGGCTTGACCATGATTGAGGTCAAGACGGAGATGCCTTTGGACCAGGCAGCTGGTCTTCCTTGAGTAATCCCTGGCTTCTTTCTTGTGAACCTTCTGAAACTTGTTGTTTTTGCTCAGTCACTAAGTCATATGCAACTCTTTGTGACCCCATGGACAGCAGCATGCCAAGCTCCTCTGACCTCCACCATCTCCCAGAGTTTGTCTAAGTTCATATCCACTGAATCACTGAGGCTATCTAACCATCTCATTCTCTGCCACCGTATTCTCCTTTTGCCTTCAATCTTTCCCAGCATCAGGGGCTTTTCCAATAAGTCAGCTCTTTGCATTAGGTGGCCAAAGTATTGGAGCTTCAACTTCAGCATCAGTCCTTCCACTGAATATTCAGGGTTAATTTCCTTTAGGATTGACTGGTTTGATCTCTTTGCAGTCCAAGGGACTCTCAAGAGTCTTCTCCAGCATCACAATTTGAAAGCATCAATTCTTCAGTGCTCAATCTTCTTTACCATCCAACTCTCACATCTGTACATGACTACTGGAAAACCATAGCTTTGACTACACAGATCTCTGTTGGCAAGTGATGTCTCTGCTTTTTAATACACTCTGAAATGACAGCATGGAAATTAAAAATTCCACTAGGCACTTAGCTCTTGTAGAGCAGGGAAACTGTTTTATACCCTATGTTCTCCTAGGTAGTATAATGCTTGATGCATAGCAATATGGCAGGCACTCAATGAGCATTTGTTGTTTGCATGGATAAATGAATGCCTGAATGTTTATGGCTATCTTCATGAACACATAAAGAGCTGGGAAGCAACATAACATTGTTAAAGCAAAGAAAAGCCATGGACATTCATAACACTGAAATTACTTTTTTAGAGAAACACACAGACATATCCAAGCCTCAAAGACAACATTTTATTATGATTTTAAAGCCACTGTCAACCTAAACATTACTGCTTGGGCCCTGACTGCACCTACAAAGCACCATAATCCAGTTGTGTTCGTGTCTTTTCTATGGCTTCTTACAACTCTGGTTATAAAGGGCACATACCTGCCTCTGAGTGATGGGTTGGATGTCTCTCCCTCCCTGTATGAGGAGGAAAATGGTCAGTGTTTAAGGAAGACAGGATATTAAGCATCTTCTGGTGACTGATGGTCATTGATAGCGATCTGCCCTCACATACATCTCTTTCTAGCTGATTAAAATACTATTTCTTGGTATCAGTAGAAATCTGAGTTGGCCTTAATAAACTCTCTTTAATTCTCCTCACAGATAGTAATGGCCTTTCAGTGTCAGACAGACACTTTAATATTCCTAAAGATGTCAGTAATTTCTTTTTTTAGTTAGACTTTAAAAGACTGTATAATTTTCAAGGGACAAGAACAATACCATTAAATAGAACCCCAGAGGCATATTTTCTCATATGCAAGGGTCACACACATGCAGACACACACACACACACACTCATATGCTCACAAACATTCTGAAAATAGTTTTCTCCATCTCAATTTCTGCCTCTCTGATTCCTCCACTCCCCACCCCTGCTTTAAAATGTTCACAGATGGTTGTGCCAGAAGACATGGGGGGAAATGGTAGAGTCAAAGTCTTTTGAAGGTTTGGTTCCCAGCGCTCTTTGCCATGTAAATGTGAACATGTTTCCTAACTTCTATGAATTTACATCTCATAATTTGCTCTCCTCAAGAGATGGTTGGGTTTGGGGGAAATAATGCAAGAAAAAGCCTTCTACATTTAGATTTAAGGTAGTTTTCAATCAGCTTCATTAGCCAACAAACAACATAAAATATTATGACTGTGCACAGCTTAATAGCCTCCAGAGGACAGACACTGTATCAATCATTGGCACATCCTTTGAGCACCCAACACACTGGCTCCTACATGATATAAACCCTACAAAGTAATTTCAGAGTTGAATATGACAAGGACAAAGATAAAAGCTGCTGACCAGGTAGCTCAGAAGATCTCCTTCCTGGCTGTTCCTTAGGAACCCCTGGGGAGCTTATAAAATATACCAATGCCCAGGCCCCATCCCAGATCCCTGAAGTCTCTTGGGGCACGGCACGGCACCCAACCCAGAGTATGGGGACAGCAGCCAGGATGGCAACCACTGGTGAGAGTGATGGTTCTCAGTTTTTGTTGCATGTTAGTTTCACTGGGGAATCACCAAAACGCATCCCCAGGCTGAATAAATCAGGACTGCATCACTAAAGGTGGAAACTTCTCATCCTTCTAAGATATCTGAATGACTCCAACACACACCCAGTGGAACACAGTTTGCAGAGGTGAAGGTATGCACCCTGCCTTATTTTTTTTATTGGTGTACAGCTGGTGGTGCAAGGGTAAAGAATCCGCTTGCCAACTCAGGAGATGCAAGTGAAGCTAGTTTGATCCCTAGGTTGGGAAGATCCCATGGAGTAGGAAGTGGCAACCTACTCCAGTATTCTTGCCTGAAAAGTTTCATGGACAGAAGAGCCTGGTGGATTTCAGTCCATAGGGTGGCAAAGAGTTAGACATGACAGAGCACACGTGCATACACAGTTGCTTTATAATGTTGTACTAGTTTCTGCTATAAAATGAAGTGAATCACCTCTGTGTGTGTGTGTGTGTGTGTGTGTGTGTGTGTGTGTGTGTGTGTGTGTGTGTGTGTGTGTGTGTGTGTGTGTGTGTGTGTGTGTGTGTGTGTGTGTGTGTGTGTGTGTGTGTGTGTGTGTGTGTGTGTGTCTATCTCCTCTCCATGTTGGACCTTCCCCTATTCTTCCTCCGTCCCATCTAGGTCATCACACAGCACTGAGCTGAGCTCCCCCTGCTACAGAGTAGGTATCCACCAGCTCTCTGTTTTACACACGGCAGGGCACATATGTCGATCTTGAGCTCCCATTTCATCTCACCACTCCCCTTCACGTCCACATGTCCATTCCCTATGTCTATTCTTATCCCTCAAATAGGTTCACCTGTACCATTTTTCTAGATTCCGTATACGTGTGTTAATATATGACATTTGTTTTTCTTTCTGATCTACTTCACTCTGTATGTCCCTCTCCAGCTCCATCCATGTCTCTACAAAGAATACAATTTCATTTCTTTTTATGGCTGAGTAAGATTCCAT